>NW_026623246.1:2758524-2800351 GCF_030028575.1 Malurus melanocephalus
ACCACAGCTGCTTCAGAAAAGGAAGACCAGGCATCCCGACGGAGTAAATAGGGGCTGTACTTTCCATTTCTTATCAGAGATGTTAGCTAGCAATAATGAGCAAGCAGGAGGGGAGGGAGGGAAGAGAAAGGGGAGAACAGTCACAAATCACCCCAGCTGTAAAAACTGCTCCCTTTGTTAAATGGCCCTTAGTGAGTGGARAGAAGGTGAGAATTTAAAGAAGGGTCTTTGTTATTTAAATGATATCCCATGCTGCTTTTTCAAAACTTCCTTAGAAATGTATAATGAAAGCAACTATTTTACAGTTCCAAGCCACAGGCTTGGGGTTTGGGGCTGGGGTTTTTTTCTTGACTGACCAGGGAAAACTAGGAAAGAAGTCATCGCCTCTTATAGAAGAGACAAATTACATTCCCATATCTGATACATCCTATCTTCTGATTGCTTTTAAAATTTTGAAAGCATTACATGGATGAGCTTTATCACYACTGTGAAGTCTTCCACTTGTGAAACAAAGTCTTCACTGGTGAAACAAAGGAGACTAATTTTGTAAACTTTTTCCCAACTTTCAATGTTGTTTATTTTCTTTTGTCACCTCCAACAAGAAGGGACTTATCCCTCCACGTACAACCTAATCTTTTTATTTTAGGGGAGGGAGAGCAGTGACAGAGTTAGTCTGACAGTAGTGATACAAACTCTGTGTGACATTTGTATGCAACGACACAGACTGGCACACTATGTCAAAAATTCTCTGAAAGATGTTAATTTTCTCAGATATGACATAGTTTGCATCTTTTTTAGAGATCTCTTCATCTAGAAGTGAAAATTGTCAGCCTGCATTCAGCCATCATGCTATATCCCCTCTTTAATACCTCTGGAAACATCATATCCTGCAAGTAAGATGCAACAAGCATTTTGGTCTGCATTTGGTCTGCCCTGTCCAATTCACCTGTGCAGGGAGATGTAGTCTACAGAAAGCAAATATTTTTGTGAAAGCAATAGCTTCTGTGAGTAGTAATACAGCCAGCCTGCACAAATCAAACAAACTGAATAAAAGATGCATTTAAATGCCCTGAAATGTTCATTAATTGCAGAGAATTTAATCCAATGCCTACAGTACCMTCATGTGCTGGCATAATAAGAAAAGAACACAACTTTGTGCCAGTTGCACARTGTGCTTTCCAGCATATTTATTTGAATTACACAGATTAGAAACAAGCTTCCCAGATTTCAAACAGTGATTGTCTTTTTCCTTGGCAATATTTAGTATTTTCTGCTGAAGGGAAAAGTAGCAGCAAGTTTAATCTTTAGGCCTCCTGTCAATTAGAATTCACAGACTCTGAGAAGTGGTAAATATTGAAAATCTTGTTCTAGTATAATATTGAAACGAAGTTCAAAGACAAACACTGTCTYCTCTCAGTGGAAAAGCCAAGAGAAGCAACATCCTTGTAATTYCATGCATCTACCCTCTGTACAGCACATTTGAATCATTATGTCTTGGTGCTTTAACAGACCATACAGGAGTAACTATGAGCAGGCATTTCAAGGGCATTATTTCCCCCACTATATTGTTTCTACATTATTTTCCTATCACAAAGYTTAAACACACATTATAATTCTGCTTGATGGAAAGATATGAAGGAATGTTTTCCAATTGCCAAAGCATGGGAAATTTTTAAGGGAGGCCACTCTGGTGTATTTTCCCAGAAAGAATTACTGCTGAACTGGTGTGTCTGTGTGTGTTGYAATGGGATTGTGTCCAACCTACTGTAACCAGCAGGAACACGGACTTCTCAAAACCCAATTTCAGCTGCAGCCATTGCTTGAAGTGGTCTGCTCTGCACGAGGGCTGGCAGTCATCTAGGCAGAGGGTGTTAGCAGGGGGACAACCATTGGTAGAGCAATAGTGAAGCTCAAAACCTGCCAAAGGAAGGATATCTGTCTTTTATGAGGTCTATAGAACCTGGAAACGAGTACATAATGTAAGAGGAGAGTGAGCAAATAAATAGAGACACCATATGTTCAGCACAAGACAGAGGGCTCTGAAAACAGAGTTCAGTGCTGCCACAACCACTCTCATGTAACAGCAAGAGAACAGGAATTATAAGGAATTAGTAGATGTCGGCACACTGTACACACATTAGAGACGACTATTTGTTRTATTGCTGAATACCAAACTTATTATTGCTTTCATTTCCTCATCTGTTTACAGCCTTCTCCTGATTCTTACAGATGGAGTGTAAGTTCAGGCAGACATAGGGKTTTTTGTGTTGAATTTGCCCCAGCAAAGCACCCTAGGACTAGAGCCCTTAGATGCTGCAGTGATCGGGGTATTTGCTGAGAGCTGACAGTGGCAGCTGCTCTCTCTGCCAGAATTCAGCCAGGGTGTTCTGATGGACATCTATACTCACTGATCCACAGCACCCAGGGGTTCATTCAAAGTGCTTGGGGCCTATAAACCAGCAGGGTCCAGAAAATCAGCTACAAAGGCAGAGGAAGGAAGAAGACACAGAGGACAGGCAGAGCGAAGTGAGGAGTTACACTCCAGTCCCTGACCCAGCCCCGTGTCAATATGGTGTGTTAACGCTGTTTGTCTCGGAGATGTATCAATAGTGACACAGGCACTGCCTATACCAGACTTTTGCAGAGTGTGAGAMGCACACATTCGAGCAGCTCGTCTGTCACCGTGCACATGGTGCGGCTCGTGTCACATACAGCACTGGCACGGGGAGCAGAGTGCGTGTGTATTTTGTATTGCAGAAAAAATATTTTTGGTTAACTTAGTGTAACTTCTGCCACTCTGAGCAAACTGTGCACTGTGAGGGCACTATTGTATCCTCAGTCAATGGTCATGTYRCTCCCTGYTCAYGCTGTCACRCCCCTGAGAGCAGTGCCAGTTCAGRTCTGGCRTTTAAATSGAGGCATCAGCTGGCAAGCCACAGGCTGTGCAATCAAAACACCCCGCTCTTCAGGGTGGCTCTTCATCCGTTTGCTACGCACTAGTGATAGCCCAAGAGATGGGGAGAAGCTCCTGTAGCTCTCCCAGCAGAWTCACCCCCTTGGATTCCTCTTGCAAGGGAACTCCTTGTCCCACCCTGGCAGTGCTGATGCTCAGGGAGAGCCCTTCACCTTCAGCCTCGGAGGCTCCTCAGGGGAGCAAAGTCTGCAAACCACACTCAGGGGAGCCAGCACYGTGGAGCTCCAGTGGGACACCCAACTGGTACAATGGAGAGAGATCATGAGATGGAGTCACTGGAGAAAAACAACAGCAGAGAATAAAACTTCAAAGATAAATTCAAGAGGATTTGGGATATCTGTGTGGCTGCGTGCAAGAATTCTTGGGACCCTCAAAAAAACCCTGGACCTGTGTCAGTAATTTTGGAAAGAAAAATGGAGGGGAAAATATATTTGGCATTGCAAGAATACCAGGTGGCTTCACTGTTTGGCAACCATCTGGTCTCAGTTTTCTCTTTGTTAGTAGCACCAGGATGAAATGAGACAGAAATAGAAAATGTTAACTATTAAAATATACACAATTAGACAAATAAAAGCTACCATCAAGAAAAGAGAATCCAGCAAATGGATAGCAGTGTGCAACACATGGCAAATCATTTAAAAGAAAAAAATAAAGGCACAGCCATCCTGAATTATAACAAAATTGCAGTTAATTTAGTGTTTGTAATATTGCACAAGAATTATGATACTTTTGCTAATGGTTTATCATCATCCTTCCCTCCAGTTCCTCCACACACCATATCGTAGAAGAGCTGCAGAAGCAGCCAGTAATGTTCAGATTACAAAGAAGGCAACTCAGCACAGAAGAAAAAACAACTAGAGGAAGGATGGAAACAGCAGCAGTGCCAGAGCTGTAGGCAACTACAAAGGAGAAATCCAATGGCTTACATTTATTGATCTGTCATTTAAAATTAAACTAAAAAGAAACCATAGTTGAATTTCACATGGAACTTTTTTGTCAAAGATAGTGGTAAATGCAGAACGACTTTAGGATTTCTCTGAAGTGTCATTTCTTCAAATCTTCATCTTCAAAGATGATGGCTATTGACCCAAATGAAGATCAGTTATTCAAAATATGAAGTGTATGCAAGGCTAATTTTTCAGGTGAAGGAGAGGAAAAACTATCTGCAGGTTGATTTGCCTCCATGTAAAACCTTGTTTGCTCACATTCAGTATGCAATGACATGATGCTGCTTTTGCACATTACTAATATACTAAATTTGCAGGAAGCGTTTAAGACTTTGGCACAAAGGTTTTGCTTTTTTCTTCTAGAACTTAAGTAAACCACCAGGTAGAAACAAAAAAATAACAACTATAGCAAACTAATCTAACTTGAAAGYTAAAGAAGAAAGGCCGTTCAGTAACCAGAGACCTCCTGGCCTCTGCCACTTGACTTCATGGTCTTATTCCAGCTGTCAGAGAAAACAATAGATGAAAACAGAATGAGAAGATTGAATATTCTCAAAAAATGCAACGAAGTCTCATGAATGCCAACATGTACAATGTAACCATTTCCATCAAAGAATARTGTCTATTTATCATGGTATATGTGCAGAAACTTGTTATCACAATCATATTGTGCACTAAGATTAAACATGACTCTGCCATGAGGTAACTCTTGACAAGTAGCTTGATTTTTTAATTTTTTTTTTAATTAACTTCTCCTACTTTTCAACAACACCGTATTAGGAAAATTGCTTTGCCCATTTCTACCTGCAACTAAATTTTTGGCAAATAATTTATCCTCTGAAATTATTAATTACGGGAAGGTRCCAACTGAGGCTGTTATCAGGACAATTAGAGGAGTCCTGCTGAACACACACTGAAGGACACACCAGGCACACAGTGAGAGGGAAGCCCAGATAAACATGAAGAGCCCTAGAAATACAGCAGTGTGGCCACTGGGCTGGATTCCCACAGCATCCATGGGGAATCCAGTCCCAGCCTGGCACTGACAACTCCATATTGCCATTTTTTACCAAAAGCACTAAGTGTTAATTAGAGGACCATAGCCTCSATATCCTATGTACTCCATTCAAATCATGACAAAAATAATCACACTGTGGAAACATGGGTTAGCAGAAGATCAATGACCCTGTCTCTTCTCAGCTGCCCATCACTTTGCTAAGTGAGTAAAAAATTCAAAATCACAGCACAGAAAATTCGTGACTAAGTCATGATATAGACAGCACATAAAAGGTTCAAAGAATTTCCTGAGAAAACATTGTTGGAATAATTATACACTTCAAGCTAATATATTAAATTTCATCTTCTTTTCTATTACTCTTCAACAGTCAATACAAAATATATTGCAGTTTTAACGGGGAAAATTAGACACAGATCTGTGCTGCCATAATTCTTACTAAATACTTGAACACTAGAATTAAAGGTCCTGTGTAAATTGTATTTTGTCAAGGATTTATAGAGAATAATTTTTTTAACATGGAAATAATTGACATGCACACTTAATATCTTAGAATTTCTTGCTTCTGTTCTCTTTGGTGTGATAACTATTAAAAGGCTACATGTAAAAAAATTCTTTGCAAACTGTTTTCAAACCAGGGGCATGTCATTCTCTCAGAACTATTCAAGCCTGACATTATTTTAAATACTGAGAGTAGTATGTAAAGAAATCGGATAGGCTGAATTTCAGGAACAAAAATATTTGAGTTACTGCAAACATATTTGTTACCAAGATGCAGAATGTTACYACTGTGTTTTGGCTCAGGAAAGCCATTTTCAACTAGCTGAGTATTGCTTTTTTTTAAATGTCAGCAAGTATTTCTACCACAGTTCATCATACTCATCTACAACAGTCGGTCTCTTTAAGGGTAAAATGTATTAATTTTTTTTTAGATTTATCTATAAATCAACATGAAACTGGCATTTTTTACTAGGAAGTCAGGAAATCAGCTCAGCAAATATGGTAAACTGTTCAAAATTTCTGTCATTAAGTGTAATATATAGTAGTGACTGTCCACATAAACCATTGCAGATGTCATAAACCAGGCTGAATAACCAGCCTGACAGCACAACCATTTTCTGTAATATCTCCCATTTTAACCTCACRTTTAAAAACAAACAAATTCAAGAAACTGTACCAGCTGGTGGAAGGAAAACACAAACAGATCATGTTCTGTTTTTATTTGCAAAGGGAAGGTGGTGATCATCTTGTACTTCAGAGYTCTCCAAGTCCTTGCCTACTAATTAAATTCAGACACTGACCAGTGACACATTTCAGTTTGACCTCAGCCACCTAATGCTCTGAAAAGAATGTACAGGGAAAAAGGTCAAACAAATTCCAACTTACTTCTAACTGCTGCCTGAAATTCTCTGTGAACTCCACRCCACATCTCGCCTCTTTAAACATCAAAAAAACATCTCAGCAGAGCCCAGAGAAACACCATCTTTCCCATGAACCTTTTTATGTTTCCCCCAGCTCACACCAAAGCAATTCCGTGACTCCAGTAATTACATATGCATCTCATAACCAAAAAAGACTCMGTAAGCAAAACAGGACACTATTCTTTCCCCTCAAAAAAAAAAGAGCAAGAATCACCCAAGCACAGTATATATTATTGACTCCAAAGTGATACACAGCCCCTTAAAGTTAGCGCTGATTTTATTGAGAGTTCCATAACTAAATCCACATAAATCTGGCTTTTAGGTCAACCCGTTTCTTTTACCATAGTGCGATGGAAGTGCCAGGTGCAATTCTAGCTGATTCAGCTGGAATTTCTGCCAGGAATTCAGGGGAGTGTACACGGCTACAGATGCTCAACCACATTTTGAATAGATGCAGTGTATACTTTTCACGTGCTTAAGCTGCTCTGCCAGCCAGGGCAGCGGAGACGGTGCCACAATCCCAAACTCGCGCTTCCTGCTTCAAAGCAAACACTGCCAGATGTGCTACCTCCATCCATACTGGGATGCACGAAACTCTGGATGAGGTTGAGAAAGGCTTCTCAGACCCCTGCTGAGCCATCAGTCACCTTATTAGCTGACCCTCAATGTGGAGAATGCAGAAGGAGGAGCAGAGCTTGTTCCTGGATACCTTTCTGCAACACAYTCAGAAATACCATCTATTTATTATTTTTAATTTGCTGAAAACAATATGAGCACATGGGAAAAGCCACACTTWAGAATGGTAACAACTTGTCTAATCCACTTGTACAATTCTACATGATAAATGTACAGGTTAGAAATCCACATGCAATGTTTGGTCTTCCCTTATCAAGTGCCAGWGAGCACTGCTCATGACATTAACTAATTACAACTATAAATTATATTCACCACCCAAAACCTAACACTGCAAAGAGTGCAAAACCTTCACAATAAGCCAGAAACACTATGGCTATTTTTAATGCACATTAAGCCACATAAATTTGAGAAACTGAGTGAATAACACAAGGTGGATTTAGCTATTTCTCCAGCYCCTCTCACATTAGCATACAATTATCACACAGTAATTGGCAATAACACAAAGCATCTTCTAAAAATGTCTGCTGCAAACTTCCAAGGCCCATTTTCAAGAAGTCTAAAAGTTTAGAGTTTTTTCTTCTTAACCTCTTCTTTCTCCTGCGCTCTCCTGCTTTTTCTTCTCCTTTTCGTCTCCCTTCCCCCCTAACCCATCAGCAGAGATGGAGCCTTTTTCTTTACGCTCATAATCAATCCTCCCAAGCTGGATTCCACTGCATCTTGACATAACAATCAATTACTTTCCACAACCAAGGGTTTCCAGAGAAAAAAGAGTCCAGCAAAAAGCTTTCCTTATTTGTTTTACAAAAGCAAACATGAACCTTTGAACAAAATTTTAGGGATGAAACAGCAATGGGTTTGATAGATAACTGTGTCATTTGAGTACATGCAAAATTCTTTCTAGAAGAGATCAGAGAAAAAGTTAAAAGACTGAAAAGTGTGATAAGGGGAAAAGGTAAAATGAAGAGCAGATCATTAATAGAAAACTGTAGAAACAAAAGGAAACTAACTGGAAAAAGTGAACAAAGGGCAAGACAAAAAGAARTTATATAAAATAAGAAACAGATACACTATGTTCAGAACCTTCTCAGTGTCATTCTCATTTATGAATACATTTTCCCTTGTCTAATTTACACCTTGAGCTTTTATTCAGTGATTCAACTCCCCCCAAGACTGTAGAACAAAGAAAACTGGATGATAATAGGGACAACATTAGCAAATGCTTTAAAGAAAGCAAGATCCAAAACCTCTAGATTCACCCATTCTTAGGAATATTCAAGTACTAATATGTAGTTTCCTGGCAAAAGTACTATCTGTATACTGCCTGATAGCAGTAAGCTAAATCTGAAATTACAAATGAGTGTATTCATAATGCTGAACAAGAAAGCTGTGTTCCTGGTTTCTCTTTTCGCCCTACATGTCAGCAAAAAGCCATCAATATGTTATTTCATAACTGCAAGACATTTTCTCACACACTTATTTTGTTATATCCTGAAACACAGGAGGTCAGTACTGCACTATCATAAGAGTTTTCTGACATCAGCTGCCATAGAATTGAAAAAAAGTTCACTTATTTTCAAACATATGGTCTGATATATTTCCCAGGAGGGAGGAAGGCAACAGTTAACCCTCTTCCTTGTTCTTTATTTCTATTTTGTGACTAAAATAATTTCTTACAAAAGAAATTGCTTTAATCTGGGTTTTTTTTCTTTCATTTCTTTCTGAAACACTGCATCTTGATCCTTTCAGTTTTTAAGGGTTCCTGTACAATTATTGTGCTGCAATCTGAAGAATTCAGATCCTTTACTCCACTTCTCTTTTGATGAAGATTCTATTTCCCTGCTACAGTTTATATGTTAAAATAAGACAAACGTTTAGAGCAYGCATTGTTTATGCAAACATGTGATTGTCATGCAATTACTTTGCCAYAGCTTTTACTTTTAGTTTCTCCTATTAAGATGTGTAAGGCTACTCTTTTAYATTTTGGCTACGATAAATGCTCATCATATTCAGAAGGAAAAAAAATCGAAACCAGGGAATTTTTCCTCATGACACTCTCTGTGAACTCCAGTGAACTCCTCCTCCCACTCCTGACAGTATTTGCATGATGGTTTTTGTTGCATTCTCAATCTGTGCCCTTTGAACACTGCTATTTTGAACTGCAATCCAAAAATCAATAYATATCTATCAATATCAGGAATATAATTTTATTTCCTGATTTTATTGACTTTTTCAAAAATTCAAAAATAAATCTTTTTAAAGCATCATTGAATGCTTTAAAATTTCCCTTCAAAGGAATAAAAAACACTGATAAAAATTTTCCATAAGCAGTAACAGAAAAATATACGCCTACAACGTAAGTCTTAGGAAAGCTTGTATCCTATTTAAGTTTTAAAATTAGACTATTTTACAAGGAAGAAAAATCCTAGAAATTTCACTGCYGTTTAAACACCAACATATTTCAACCCAAAATGCCCTTGTCTCTGAGGAATATCTGCTAAATACAAGAAGCTCTTGGCTAAAGGAATTAAAYAGTATCACAAACAGCACCTTCCTTGCTAGATGCTTATTGGATATTATTCTTCTAGTATTAAAAAKTAGAAATTTTCCCTCATTTTAGAGATGACAAAACTAACAAATGAGGAGAAATTAAACACACTAGTTAGCAGAGCAATGAGAAACAGACCTTAAAAGTTCTTAATTTATATTACTGTTTACTGAATTATATTTTCTTTTCGGTTGKAGGAATTTCACTAGTTTTAAAAATCCTATGGAACCCAAACAATGATATCTTATGTGTTTATTATACTTCAGGGTTCAGAAAACTTACTTTGTARGAAAATCACCAAACCAACAGGCCATGTTTAATGAAGAATCCTTGCAAAGCAGGAGATGATCTTGTCCAATCTTCTGTTGAAAGCCTGGGTTCAGATCAGATTACTGAGGCCCTGTCAAACAGATCTTGATTTTTTTTCCAGCAAGARAGATTTCACAACTTCTCTGGGCAATTTTTTCTGGTTTCAGTGGTTAATTGTTTGCCTGGTGAAGTTGGTTTTTCCTGTCTCCAGGACAGAATTTCTCCTGAAGCAGCCATCCCCATTGCCTCTTCCCCTACCACCACGCAACCTTGCAAAGAGAGAACTYCACACTGTGTGCACCTATCTTTGGACACAGGAAGACTGTGACTCAATTTCCCCTTGGTCTTCTCTTCTTGAGGCTGAGCAAGCCAGTTCTGTCAGCCCTACTTCACGCASTTCTGGCTTTCAGCATCCTCGTGGTGGTGCTGGGTCTGCCTGGGCTGTAGTTCATTTTTTTCACAGCAGTTTGTATGGTCCTGTGTTTTAGATATGTGACCAAAATAATGCTCATCACACATTAATGTTGTACCTTAATGTTGTTGAACAGCAGTCTCACAGCATCAAGGTCTYCAATATTTCTCAATCTTCACCCCCAGTGTGTAGACAGAAACAGTCTGGAAAGCCACACAACCAGGCAGTGATGCCAAAACACTCATTTTAAAACCATATCCCAAGCTTAATACCTGTTTTTACTAAGAGAATTACACTAACTTTTATGTTCTCACTATCTTAGTGCTGTTTCTTACTTCTAATTAGCCAAATCCAGGGGTCAATTTGTATCATAAATGTAGAATAAAACCATTAAAATGGAGTTCTTAGTGGAACACATTTGGATTTTTTTTTCTTTTTGAATTATGACTTAGGGCATAACATCCTTTTCCAAAACATATTACATGACTTAGAAGACCTAGTGTCAAAAAGCAATTTAATAATTTGAATCCCTAGGACTGATTTAAATATTAAGGTGTTCCATTTGTGAWGAAAATAAATTTGGCTTAGGCACTCGGGGGAAAAAAACTCTTGGTTTGGAAGTCAGGATGTAAAGCAGCCAGAATAAAAGAAAATCTTATGTTYCATACTTTATTTTATGTTTAAATTCTCATAATATTGAATGTTACCAAATACCATTTTCATTCCTATAAAAGTTCTTTCAGCACCAAAAAGGACAGCTGGTAGAATGCAACAAGAGAAACACAATCTTTATTAGTTTCCCACTTCCTATTTTCCAAAATTTACATCATATAAAATAAAAAGCTTGAGGCATTTGCCTCCTGCAGCTCACAGACTGTAACTAGAGAAGAGAATGGTAGCCTAGGTTAAAAAGCAGGTCATGTTAATAGACTGTCATAATCTTGCCATTAGGTCATAAACAGCAGATTTGGCTGCTCTACACACAGTTCACCTTCCTATCTGCAAGCTGGAGCTCTGGAAAGTTACAGGTATCCAAGCTTTCATCAGTTTGTGTTACTGTGACTGAAAGATTCCAGTAAAAGAAAATTCAGGTACCACTTCAGACCAGATGGAGAGAGGCCCTGGAAAGATGCAGAGCTATTACAGAAGGTGATTGCAAAGCTAAAGTTTTGCAAAAGACTCATTTTGCCTTTGTAGATACATTTTACTAATTCCAGAGGTGGARGCTTCCCCAAAACAGGTGAGATTCCTGCTTCTTATTTGCTGTTGTTATCTTCAAAAGTAATAGAACACAATGAAAATATGGTCCCTGAAACTAGGGAACAGAAATATAATAAATTTTGTTGCAAGGGGTTCTCAATTGTTTCACACCAAATCTCAGATCAGGGACATAAACATGAGGAAAAATTGCAGACGAACATGAGACTGACATTATTTGGAGTTCAGATTAAGAAAACTGAGATGGTAGAAAAATCTCAAAATGCACCAAAACAGCCCTTTGTACCTTAATGATCAGGCTTGTAAGTGGCACCTAACTATCTGGCAACAGCCAGGAGTTATTTTGCATATGGTCACCAGGGGTTTTAGGATTTTATTGGGATCTGGACAGTGATCACGCCAAAAGCAATGGGTGAGTTCSTATAAAGGATGTGGGCAAGAAGGCAGCTGCTTTCTAGGAGTTATCCAACCAAGTCTAAGAAAAAACCGGATATCCAGGAAACATGGGGTTAACTCTGGCACTATAAATGGGATTGGAAGAGYCTTCTGAAAGAAAGATTAGGACTGGGATTCCAATGCAGCCACACRAGGAAATCATCAGCAAAATTACTCYTTTCATGGAGGAAAAGAATAAAAACAGGGGCATTTAGAAAACACAGCAGTTAGAGATCTTTCACTTGCACTGGATTTTCAAAAGGGCTGACTTTTCCCCCATTTGGCCCCGTGCAGGAGCTCAAAAGGATCAAAGCAAGAAGTTGTGCTGACTCTGACAGGCAYGGTGACAACTGCAGTTGCTTCGAAAGAGGAGAAACTTAAGTTGTGTTAGAATGTAAGGAGATCTCTAAAGGTCTCCTTGAACTCTATTAGAAAGCAGGGGAATGGTATTCATGACACATCAGGTGACTTTAGTCCTCAGTATCGTAATCTATACACAGTTAACAAAGGGCAAACTTCAGCATARGACAGAGTCTCTTCTCATTTTACATCACATTAACTTGCCCTGYGTGTCCAGGTGAGCTCTCAGCAGTGCAATGTTAATGTGGCACTATTGCACAGGGTTCAACACGTGTTACTCCAGAGTTGTAAAATGAGCTTGTTTTCATTTGCACTAATTCACAAAATTCAGTAATTGGCAATAGGTTGTTCCCAACATTAGTGCAAATTAGCAAGGTTCCACTTAATTTTCTCTAATTACTGGACTGAAAAGGATGATCGTGTACATTGGGARATAATTAGCTAAGTGGGTATTAACCGGGGTTTTTGTGTGTGAAAATTTCCAATCATTCAACTAGACACTGACTCAGGCATTTCCTTTTGAGATAGATGTTCCAAATGAACCCCATTAGCTCCCCAAAGCTGCATGGTAACAGCTGGAAATCAGCGCAGGCAACACTCAAAGAAAAATGGGCTCGAACAGGAGCAGCTATTCCCTTCTGAATTGGGCTGCCTCAGACTAATTGAGAACAACTTCACTGGGCTGACAGAGCCTGTAGTTCCAACATGATAAAAATGATGTTTACAGTCCCCAGGGGTACTGAGTAGAAGTCTGCCTTCTTGCATAGGAAACATTAGCAATTGCATCAGTTGTGGAAAACAGCTGCCTGACCACCCCCTCCCTGAGCAAAAAGACTCGACAGGGGCTGCTGGTTCAGGAGCAGCAAGAACAGCCACACGGGCAAAGAGAAAACSTGCACAAATGACCAGCACTGGACTAAGCAGCGCACGAGCAGGCAATGCTATGGTAACAGAAATCAGATTTAATTGAAAGCGAGGTAAGAAAGAACTAGGGCAATAACCTCTGCCTTTCAATAGCATACATTCCTGCTGTAATTGAAATATACACAAAGCAAACACCCTTAAGACATAATATGCTTCAGTAATTTATTTCCAAATCAGGGTCAGTACAGTAGTTAATATTTGTTTCATTTCTGCTGCCAGAATATATGCCTCAAAAAAAAAAACAAAAAAAGAAGTAAGGGAAGATAGGATATAAAGCAATTTAAGTCACGTGTTTGTGTCTGATCTGCTCTTTCAAATAAAATATCAAGCAGGAAATACAGTTCCCCAGTCCTTCCTTTCTTTTCTTAGGTGAAATATCTTTCTGTTCCCTTAGACAGACAACATCTCATCGCTGCTGTTGTAACTCATTAYCGAGGTAGTAACAACAGGCAGCTCCACCATTTACACAGCAAACATGAATCAGCCTGGTGAGCACAATGAACCCTGGCCATCAATTCAGTACAGAAACAGAGTTCGCAGATGAATAATTTACTGCTGTCATCTCAAAGATTACAAAAAGGAAATGGTCTATTTATTTGTAAAGCAACATTATTGATAAATGTCCAGTTTAACCCTGAGATTATATTTGCTAACTTCCTCTCATAGTGAGGAAATTCCACTATAAAACTGCATTTATTTATGTTTTCCTAACASTATTAGTATTTATCATTTAGTACTGTCAAAACAAAGGCTATTTAGTTGCCTTCTTTGGCACTGCTGTTTCTGAGAGACTTTTAATAACATAAGCATAAAACTGAAAAAAAAAAAAAAATCTCTAGTAAACCAAATATCCAATGAATGAAGAAGCTCCTAGSTGATATTTTGACTTCAGCCAATTTACTTTGATTCCAAGTGAAGGCTTTTGCAGTCAATTTATTGACAGACCCAGTGCCTGCTCCATCCAGCCTCAGAGAGATATCCAGGACACCAAAGTGCTSCTGTTTAACTCTCTTTGCAATAAACTACTCAGCTGAATAAATTCATTTAGCTGAGGACACACAGCAGCAGCTATTGCACATCRAGTTCCCAAGAAGCTACAGATGACTGCACCAGGCAGAGCAAGCTCCTGGATAGGACTTTACACTTTCAGCTTGTTTCAGCAAAAGGATATTTTCATTTGATTTCAGTAAAATGCCAAGTAATTCCCATAATCAGTGATGCACCCRAAGTTTTGAAGCAAAGAGAAATGAATGAAAAATTTAAAAAAAAAATTATTTTAAAACAAAATATGAGCTTCCTTCAGCATAAATTAGAAACAAATCTAACTATTACTGAAATACTCCATTCTAGCCAAAAAACTTCTCTACTTTAATTGCATTAAAGGCAACATTTATAGATACTAAAAATAACTCAGTGGACTACCATCTTTCAAGCTTATAAGATTTACAGAGTCAAAAAACATTTCTAGGAATGAGCTAATAGATTTATGTTATATTGCAATTATTACAAGTTGAGAAAACTAACTTTCATTTACTAAGGTTGATTATTTTCCAGTGAAGAAGCCCCCTAAGTACACAAACTCTTAACCAGTAAAACACAATTTTCTTGCAAGTAGACAGAAGTAAAGAATCAGAAAAACTTAAACACTCTGGGAATTTATGTTTATGTTAAAGCACTAAACATCAAGTAAAATTAAATAGAAATGCCTGTTAAAACCATTTTAAAACCTCAACTCAGCAGGAGCAGGCTGGGACTTCCCTCAGGAAAGTGYTCAGGTTGCATATCTGTTCATCCTATGCTGCAATTTAAAATAAATACCTTCAATATCTATGAAGTTTCTTTCCGTTATATCTGAACAGAAGAAAGCAGCAGAGGTAAAATATTAAACAAGAGTTTTTTCTGAGCCCAAAAGCTTCTCAGAACAAGAAGGTTCTATATGGTGCTATAAAATAAGGTGATCAGCATAAYTTTCCACAACTTGCTACTTCAGGASAGCAAATGTGCTTTTCACTAGGCTTCTGATACGCCCTATCTCTTTTCAGTCTTTTTTTCTTACATTTGACTCCATCTCCTGAAAAGCCAAATTTGCCCTAGTTGTCATCCAGTACTCAAACTCTGCCTGCCCTGTGCCCAGGCATCAGATTCTACYTTTCTTCAGAAGTTTTTATCTGAGACACTTTATACACTGCCAAACACTAGGCAGAAGCAGGCCTTTTTAGGGGCATTGTTCATAGAACCTTTTGGATATTCTGATCCATACAGATCATTTTACACCCCAGGTGGCAGAAGAACACTTCCCTATGGTCCTGGCATCTACAAAAACAGAGGGAATTTTTAAAGTTTTCACCTAGAAACAATCTATCAACAAAACACATATTCATAACTATAACTCATTTGGAGCCCAGGGGTGACAGTTCCCTGGATTCCTGCCATCCACATCCCCACCCCATGGCTGCTTGCCCACTGAGCCCTGCCATCTCTGGGGCTGTGCCCTGCTGACAGCCTTCCAGAGCTGCAGCTCTATTTTTTATTGATATCACTCATTTCAAAATATTCCAATTCCTGCATGCTCAATTCAAACCTTGTCACAAGAATTTGCCAGGTTAGATTGCAAAGCAGAACTAACACGAAGGAACAGCAAAGGCCAAAAGCAAGAGGAGCTGGGCTTTAGGCCGTAAAATAGGATGAGAGATTAAAAAAAGATGGAACTAAACTTAAATTTATAAAGGATAGRAAAGCAAGAGTAGCTTCTGTTGAAGAAGCTGATAGAGACAACAGCAGCATCAAAAGACTCCAGTGCTCAGTTTAGTCCATCAGGAGTGACCACGGGCTCAGGCTGGTGACAAAGGCCACCATGTTCTCAAGTCATAGAACTGACAGTGTAACGGTGATGCCAGTGATACACCACAAAGCTACAACTCAAGTCAAATACACCATTATTTAATTTTTTTTTTTTTTTTTTTGCTCTCCTCTTATACGGATCAAAGCATTTTCCTTTGATCAAAACAAGCAACATGAGCTATTTCCCATTTATCTCAACTGGTGCTGCRCGGTGTGCCCACCCTGGCTCTGTGCCGGGTGTTTGCATTCCAGCCTTATCACCCGTGCACTGGAGCATCCCGTCCTCAGCACACATCTCCCTTACCCCTTCTTAACAGGGCTTTCTTCTGACCATGTTTACACATTTAAGTTTATATCAAMTATTCATTTACTGATAAATATATTATACTATTAAAAATTTATCCTATGTTGCAAAAATGTATGTGGTAGCTTCATTCACATTTACATTTCCTAGAGCTTTAAAGCAATTCAACTATACTTCCTGAAAAAAAAATTAAACCAAGAAAATTTATTCTTCATTTTACTCAGTAAAATTATTTTCATTTAAGCAGAATTCAACTATTTTTAATTCACACAATATTTTAAAATAGCATACTAAGTGTAGATATAGTTATACAGAAGTGTTCACATTTTAAGTAAAACTGACCTGAATGGTAAAGTTTTAAAGTTTTTGTCATTGCCAGCAGTGAGCTACAAGTCTTTTTTGCCTTTTTTTTTAATTAAAACACCTTATGTATTTTGTCCTTCAGAATTTACAGCATAGTAAACTACTGGAGAAAAAAATAAACYCATGTTCCAAGCAGAATCTAACATCAAATCCTTGCCCACCTCCCCCCCAAAAAAAATGTTTCCACCAAATACCTTCAAAGCTGTAACATTTGGTGCAATTAAAGCATTTAGTATTTTCTTCCACTAACTTTATTTTGAGCACGGTTAAACATTATACTAATCCTACTCTTTTTCCTTTCTCCTTTTTTCCTGACCCTTTCACTTGAAAGCCCATCAACATAATCTCCTGCAAGCATAGCACTACCTGACAAACTATCACCCCGAATAGACCTCAATCCATCCTGTGAGGCAGCAGTTACAAGAAATCATTGAACTCTGAATGGTCCCTGCACCATCTGAGAATAAATCAGGAGGACAATATATTTCTTGGATTTAAAACAGCCCCATCAATAAGTAACCTAAGCATCAGGAAAATGACCAACTAAAATGCTGACGAACGCTCATGGCCTTTTATTGGGGTCAAGGGGTAGGACTGCCCAGGATCCCTCCTGCCTTTCTTCTTCATCCAAATACTCTGAAAGGCCTAATACTCTGCAATGTTGGATTCATGTGTTGATTTGGCATTGCACCATCAGGCAAGCCAAAGCAAATTTCTCCTCTCTCCTTCTCACTGTCACACTCAGCCTATTACAGTGCACCAAGGCCAGACAGCTCAAGCTACAGACAGATCAGAAATTATCAAGAACTGAAAAACAAACTCAAAGAGAGAGACAGAGAGAAATATTCCTCAAAGCTTCAAAGTGCAAAACGTATCTCTTGCTGGAGCAGTCAAAGCTCTTCTGCAGCTATTTAAAATCCAGAAGCCAGAACATTACATTTGGTCGGGAAACATGAGGAATGAGAGAGATTTTGTTTATTCAGTTTTCAATTTCTCTGCTAAGGCTAAAGCTCTTTTTGTTGTTTCATTTGCTTAAAGCTTCTGCTTTGTCAGACTTCCAATTAAGAGAATGTGACACTCTCACCAGGCTTGGATTTCTCCTATTAAGCAGCTTTGCTGGTCATTTTGTTAAGGCCACCTCCGTAACAAATGCTGACCGAAAACAGAATTAATAATGGATTTAAAGGCTACTACTCAGTAGCCAATGCACACAATGGGAACAGCTGTTTTACACAACGTACGCATCTACAGTGACTTCGTTACACTCAAAAAAAAAAAAAAAATAAAAAAAACCAAGAAATCCAGCCATTCTCAACTGTTACATAGAAATCTTTATCAATTTAAGGTACTTTAGCAGATACAAATAACTGCTAAACAAAATGCATACTTACAAAAGTATGCAAAAGCAGACTTCAATCACAGCTAGTCACATGGGAGAATCATGTAGGTAAATCAGCATTTTCCTTTTTTCTCAATATAGATCTAAAGACTGGATGCATTCTAATGAAAAAAATAATTGCATCAAATAAAAATAAATATAATCGCGCTCATGGAAATTCTCTAACTCTACACTCCCATCACAGTGTGTAACAAGCTGATTGGAAAAATATTCAGCTATAGGACAAACTAACAATGTATTTGAGGCTATTTTCAGGCACATGTTAGCAAAGGATTTGATCTCTCAGTCTATTGGTAAACTTCAACATATGTTAAAGCTTTCAATTTGCTTTCTCCTTTGAAAGGGAACTACGTGYATCTGTCAATCAGTGCAACACTGTGAGCAATGATCTCTCAAGAATCCCTCACACTACAAAAAGTGACACAGAATCATGGAATTATTAAGGTTGGTTAAGACCCCCAAGATCACCGAGTCCAACCTTTGATCAAACACCACCATGTCAACGAGACCACAGAGTGCCACGTCCTGTGGTTTCTTGAACACTTCCAAGGGGGGTGACTCCACCGTGCTCCAATGCTTAACCACCCTTTCAGTGAAGAAATTCTTCATGACATGTTGAGCTTGTAGCAGGAAAAAAACCCCGATGTCTAAAAAGTGGCTCAACCTCATGGAAAAATACTAGAACAAGAGATAAGGACCAAATTTAAAACATTTTCAGAGAACCAATAAAAACAAGAGAAATGCAATCATTTATCATATTCTTTCAGCATTTAAGGCCATGAGACTAAGCACAAGAAAAAAATGAAGGGAAAAATTAACATTGTCTCCCTAGTTCTCTGTTCAGAACCTCTGAAGTTTGTTAAGAATTTGCCCCAGATGAACATACAAATTGGCCTCATTATAACAAGATGGATGACTAGCTTTGTTCCTTGGTTAAGAAACAGGTCAGTACTTCTGAAAAGATATGAGCTTAAAATAAGGAACTAAATGGAAATCATTAATTGCCACAATGTGACATGCCAAATGGATTTACCCAATGCTTTGATGTACAAAGAATTCATTCCTATAATCTCACATTGGGGAAAAAAAAACGTTGACCTGTTACTCTGGATAAAAGCATATTAACAAAAATATTCRTATGCCACTTTCAAATCATTAAATTAGTGAGCTACTGCGATTTGCTGGGGAGGGGGAGATAAAGACATAATTTATCCCAGCCATTACACAAATGGAAGTCTAAGGCAAAGACCAAGAGCTTTCTGAAGGAAGACACTAGCAACGTCAAGAAAATAAAACAAGTTCTMCTAACACAGAGCATTGACTAAAATCATAGTAATGAAAATTTCATTTTTGATATCCCAGGRTGAATAAGTGAAGGCATGCTCCTTAGCTGTCCTTCCTTTTAATGATGACATTACCAATACTTCACAGTGGATCAGACCAGTCACCTACCGAGTCAAGTTTCCTCTTGCTGATCACAAGTACTGCCGGTTTTTGTGAAAAGAACAGCAGTGTCAGCAGTAGAAAGCAGGACTACATGGACCCCCTGTGATTAAATGTGGCAGTCTGAAAGATGCAGGTCTGAAGCCCAGAAAGGAAAGAAAGAGTGATGTGATCTCATCTTCTGGCTTTGACAGACTTTCTYGATACAAACGCTCTGCTAAACAGGAGAGGGCAAGGGAACAAGCTCAGAACTGACAGCCCGGTACCCGACASTGCCGGGTGTRTGCCCCARCCATTCCCAAGGCCAGACCCAGCAYAGCTCAGGGTCTGCTCCAGCGGAGGGAGCACTCCTGAAAGGCAGCCAGGACACTCCTGCACCAGTTCTGCTCCTTTTGACCCRACCAGCCACTGCACACAACCCAAARGACGCTGRCCACAAACACCCCACTACCATCACAYTTCACCGATGCTCAGTTCCATGCTTCACAAATGCCGCTCTGATGGGCTGGTGTGCAACTCTTACACCATCTTAAATACTATGAAATGGGAAAAAAATAGATATCCATTATAGGAGGGGAAGTCATGCACAGTGTGGACATAAGCCAGTACACTCTATTTGTCTTTGGGACTGGGAATTTCTTCCTGTCTTGTACCCTATGGTACGGATATGTCCCCAGAACCTGATTGCAGTCCCTGGATGCCTCATTTATTATGACAATTGTTCTGTTCTCAGTCTTTATTTTAAATTCTCTAAAAATGAATGCATTTTTTCTTCATGTGGGTTTAAATGATAATCCAAMAWAAACATAACTAAAAAGAATCACAGYATCCAATTACCTGCAACACATTTGCAAGCAGCAGAGCCACCATTCAAAAAATCTAGTTSCAAAAATAAAAAGAAAGAGCTTCAAGAAAGAGCTTCAGAGCTTCAGAGCTTCAGAAAGAAGCTCAAGAGAATCTGAAGAGAATCTTGACATGATAAAGCACATATATGTTCTCCATTCCCTCTTCATCTAGAACAAAGAAGGCACTTTTTTAAGATTATAGTATTTTGTGGATGTATTGAAATCATAGAAATTCTGATATCTCCATTATTATTTTTATTAGTTGCTTATTTTAGAAGTTATAGATATTTCAATACTAGTGCTGATACAGTTAAGAATTCCACAACTCAACTCACAAATAGTAGGTATGAATTGTGTGACTCTCTTTTGCTCCCTTTCTATTACTTCTGATTGCACAAGTAAAGGTAGTTGCTGATTTTGATTTTATTGATGCTAAGACTTTCTGTTAAGGATGTCCTACTTGTCCATTGATTCAATGTCATAAGAAAGTCTATAAAAATAGGTTTGCTCCATAAGTACTCTAKTAATAATAAATCATGGTCACTCTGCCCTCATCTTACCACAAAAATACCTCTATTTCATGTAAGTATATTATCCCTTCACTTTTACATTTAAACATTATATGCAGCTGAAATACACATGTGAAAGAAAATGTACTTTTTTTCCCCTCATTAATATATATTAGAAAAAATTAATCTTACTATACTAATATATTTTGCAGCTTACTTCTGAGTCTTGGCACTGGAAGACGTAATTTTTCTCCCATGACTGTGCACTTTATAGACTTCCCAAGTTTTTAGCCAGCAGGAAGTTTGTGCTGCTTGCCTCTGAGACTCTGTGCTTCCTTAAATGCAGTTCTGTTCTGGTTTTCTCCTATCAAATTACATAGGRTTTATCACAGCGGTTAATAACAAGGCGAGCGCAATGCAAAAAAAAAAAAAAAAAATTGCTGCCACCTTTCCTTTTGTATCATCAAATCAACAGTGAAAAGCTGAAAAGTTAGATAGGTTACCATTTTCCATAGATGCTTATGTGCAAGTCTGTCTAAAATTTCTTTTGAATCTTGAGCAAGTATTCATCTTTGCTTTGTAATGTGCTCCTTTCATCATTATCTTTGCAGATCTTTTTTCAGAGAAATGAAGAAACAGTACAAGCAGAGTTCTCTGAAGTAATTGTTTTGCTCAG
The DNA here is from genome assembly GCF_030028575.1 of Malurus melanocephalus. NCBI lineage: Eukaryota > Metazoa > Chordata > Aves > Passeriformes > Maluridae > Malurus > Malurus melanocephalus. The sequence goes on from NW_026623246.1 coordinate 2,780,101, forward strand.
TCACGGAAACCTGCAATTTTGCCCTTGGATATAAGTGCAGATACACATAATAACATAGGTTCAGAAAGAAGAAAAAGAATTTACTGCCTCTTATCTAYGCAGCTTAACTTAATGATTAGCAAGGTGTGATGTGACCCAAAAAAAAGAAAACAGGGGAAAGAACAGTCAATATTGTAAAAAARTAGTTCTTTTTATAAACAAGTAAAACGAAAGAAAATACCACTACTCTCTCAACCCCTTTATGGAAATAGTATTTTCTACACTGAACAGTACATTACCATGGGACATTACTATAAAATTCTGTATAATTAAACAGGCCAATGATACTAGATTTTTAAAAAAAATTAATGAGGATATGCAAACAGTACCAGGAATCTGATTTAAGTCTTAACAACTTAAAACTAAGGCAAACAGGTCTCCTTTTTCAAGAAGTAGTCCATAACCATATCTTATGTCCCAGTAGATTTGATTTTCACCAATGAAATCAAAGAATTTTGTTTTGCTACAAATGTGTCAATAACACAAAATTATATTCCACAGAGAAACTCCCTCTCTGMCACACAATCTGTTTATCTATTCCAGTACTGCACGCTGTTTGGTGTCTTTGCCTCATTTTCTGGTGTCTCCTGACCACAGGGTTACAACGTGTTTATCTCCACATGCTGGTTCAGCATCTATGACAGCAAAGAGCAGCAGACAGGAGAGGAAAGGAAGCAGTACTGAATTCTACAGCGTAAGTCAATGCAAGGGGGAAAAAACAAACTAACAACAACACCAAAACAGTGTAGATATATAGTGTCACAATAACAGGGGCCAGTCCAGTGTGGACAGGATATAGACACAATCCCCCACATACTTGGCAAGATAAAAATCAGAAGAGGTGACAGCTACTTTCACAGAAAACTGAAATTCATTCTGCCTCCTGCGCTCCTCTGCAGCTTACTATTAGTCACACCAAGAATGATTTTTATGCCTTTGACTCACACAGATAAAACAAACCATTTAAATACTCTTCAGAGAGAAAGAAGGAACAAACCAGGAGCTAAAAAAWTCCCACATTTAGTAGGTGAGCATTATTTACAAAATACTGCTGTGAAGGGGTTCACAGGGGAGCAGGGCAGAGCTTTCTGCAGGAAGTCTGCATTTATTTTAATGCRTCAACCTAATCAACATCTCCAGGACTTGTCCCTCACAAATAATAGCTGGAAGATGCCTGAGAATCCTGCACTCTCCTTGCTCTCTCAACCCTCTCCTCATACACATATGGTGGATTGGTTCAGATCCTCAGATAATGGAGAGAGGAATATGTAAATAAGCAGCTTCTGATGGATATSTGGAAAAGTCATATCTTTAAATTGTGTTCCAGGGTCTTCTTACAAAATCACCCAAAAAGGTACAACAAGGTCTCTGCTTGCCATAACATATTGCTTTCTCCTTTTCTCAGCTGAAAGAGAATATTTTTATCTCTGGCTCTGGCTCCAAAAACTSTTTTCTCCATGACTTCTCCAATGAGCTCACTCAGGGTAGCCCAGGAAATCAACCCAATGCCTGCTTTAGTAACCCATCCAGCATTTCATTCTCCTATAGCGTTCACCGTGGCAGTTAATTCCAAAGATTGTGTAAAAGAGATGCATACAAGTGGAAAAGGCTTTTTAAATAAATCAAACTAATACAAATAATCTGCCTGCAAGTTTGCTAACACATATTTTTGAAACAGAGAAACAAAGAGAAAATGACAAGAAGGTGAGAGAAATGGTCAAGAGAAACCTGAGGAAGGACAAGACAGAGACAAATTACTGAATACGGAAACAGCTGAAGATGCAGGGGAACTCTGGAGATCATCTAGTGCATCAACCTAATGAAAGCACAGCCAACTACAGCACGTTGCTCAGGACTGTGCCCAGCCATCTTCCCAAAATCTCCCAGGATGGTCACTCCAAAATCTCTCCAGGCAACTTCTGMAGGTGTTCAGTCACCCTCACAYTGGARATGTTTTTCCCTATCCAGCAATGCAGTCTTCCATATTTCAATTTACACCTGTCATCTCTTGTACTTTGATAGGGAAATCCTATGCAGAGTCAATCCCTTCTTCAACCTTAACAAAGAGGAGCACAGCCATCCCAGATGCAAACATTTGACCATAAAGATTTTTTATTCCCTTTCCTGAGGGTGCCTTCCAAATGCACAATAATACTACGATTATCCTGGCGAGAGYTGGCAGATAGAGATATAAACACATGCAATTCCTGAAAAAGAAAGGGCTCTCAAAATATAATATTGTTAGGACAACAGTCTGATTATATCGCTTATGTCTCAAGATATTGTAGTGCTTTTTGAAAAGCAACATTTTATGAACTCTATCAAGAAAAACTGCAAGTATGTTTCTTCCTAAAGAAACACAGATATCCTTTCAGTTGACCAAGTTCCTGTAAGGGAAGTACAAGAAATTTTCTCCCATATGAAAAGAAGTACTTGAAGTTTCCAAGGACAGCAGCCTCAGAGTGTGTCACCACAGACCAGGACAAGAAGGAAATAGGACAATACCTGTGATTTTGTATCAAGTTCCCCACRAGTTACATTTCCTCAGAAAGTGCTGGAGTAGAACACACCTTAAACATTAGCCYTGTCTTTGATCTGACACTTTGATATTCTTCCTGCCAAGAACTGCTGCAGAACATCTCTGTTTCTTTTGCAAGTTCAGCTGGAGTTGCTGCTTTTGATGTACACAGCATTGCCACAGATGAGAACTAAAGGCCATGGAGCAATTTACACTGTTATAAAGTCAGAGAGATCAGTAGCTAAGGAACGTGAAGGAAATTCCCAAGTAAACAAAGCTGGGATGAGCATATAGGTAATTTCTGTAGCTGAGTTTACCTAAGAGAGACAAGTGAATGTGGGAAGTATCCATTGCATGCTGCGGAGTAAGAGAATCCAATAATTCCCCACAAAGATGGGGATTTTTCAGTAGAGARGTGTAAAGAAAATCTGATTTGAGACACTGCATCCGTGTCTATACTCTTTATTTGGAGGATGAAACATCTTCCGACTCATTTTTCTCCTGTTGGGAGGCACACTGGACTGTGGAGTTCTCCAGAATGTAAAACAAACACAGCCTCTCCTAAAATGCATTTGTATCTCCTTCCAACTACAGAGCTAAATGAAAGCCCACGAAAGCAAAATGTTAAAGGGGGAGAAAGCGCTGATATTACATAAAATAGAAAAACAGAGTTCTCTGGAAAGCTTTTAAATGTTGTCCTTCGAATTCTTAACTGCATAATTTTTCAAGTGTTCCAAAGAGCTATCCATTTTCTACTGACTCCACCAAAAAACAAGATTTTGTTTTGTTTGTTTTGCTCATCACGTTATGTCAACATGACAACCTGGCGCCTGATGCTGACCTCAGTGGATTCTTGAAAAAGGAGCCAGCGCTGCAACTTAAAACACTGTCAATTGCTGCTTAAATGAAAATAAAAACAACAGATTTACAAAAACATGTGTATTTTAGCTTATACAATATCTAATGGTGTTTCCTTTACCAATTCCTGGTGTTTTGCTGAGCAAAATAAACAGTAGTTCTAAAGCTACAATTTTGAAAAAACCTTCGGAGTCCTGGAGTTAAACACAGGGCTGTGCTTCTTCAGAACTAAAAGCATTTGAGGTGTTTACTTAGAAACTAGGAATCAGCTATTACTTTAGAAAAGCATTTCTCTTTATTCAGTAGTGAACATAATTTCTACGTTATTTAACACAGAATTTGCACAATCCCAAATTGTCAAATGTACTGGCAGAAGGCTCAAGCAGCTCTGGTGAATTCTGGAAGGTAGTATTAATGTGATTCTAGCCAGACAAGTTTGGTTTCATATGAAAGGTTTTTCTTGAATCATGCACACACTTTTTTCTACTGCACATCACTGAAACAGAATGAAACCTGAACAGTGTCAAATTATACCCCATGTATTTGTTTCAAGTGGGAGTTTTTCAGCTTTCCCTGAAAATATTRGACAATGGACTAGATGGCCAAGAGGACTGACTGAGGATGGCAATTTCTCTGTCCTCATCCTCTTCCAAGTGTTCAGAATGTACAGTCCTATTTTATGACTGAATTCAGAATTTATAGTCCTATATTATGGATAAGGAAAAGCACCTGGAATCTTTATTTCAGCAATGACATTATTTACAGGTTAGGCTACTTAACACAGTCTAGATGTGAACCAACAACAAGGCAGCAAATGATGATCAAAAGCATTATGGCCTTTCTTCCWAGCAGGCAACTTTGTGCCCTCATAATTTAGACTTATATTTGGATCTGSAAAACTGTGGCTGACTAATAATATTGAAAGAAGGCATATTGTACAAATTAAGGGTTTCTCTGTCTCCAAGTTTTGAGTAGATCCTTATGAAATTTTTATGACAATGCATTGTGAACAGTTGCAGCAATTTTGTTCATAGGCAAACTCCAAGTTTCTTGCTTATACTGCTTATCCAGTCCTAGAACACTATATTTTCAATTTACAAACTGAGAACAATGCCAAAAAAAGTTTTCTTGTGCTTCCAAAGTGCCAYAGAAGCATGTTTCAGACAGGTTAGGGAAAGCCACTTCTCCTATATCCTCTGTAAAGAGTAGTAAAATTTTATTATTCTACTGAATCCTAATATTTTCTGTCAAACCCCTAAAAAATAGTGGACTGAGAACTTTCCTTTTTTTTAAATACCTGTAAAAATACTGTTTGTAAGTTCCTGTTAACTTTGAGACACAATGATAATTCTGGTACACAAAACCACCGAACTACAAGAAAACGAAACAATCTCCAGTCTGAAATCCATTGAAATCAAAAGAAGACAAAGAGTCCATGAATTKTCCTCTTTCTAGATGGCAGAATTTCACCATGATATAATTTCTCTAAGTTTAATAATCAATAACTGCAATGGCAAAAGGTAAAGAATTATTAAGAAGGTACACCATGCTAAATATGTGCTACTAGCTCTATTTAGCACTCCTTTGATTTTACCATCAATGCACAGAGAAGTTCCCAAAAAAGAAAGATCTTGTCTGCYAGCTGGTTTTTGTTACAGGTTTTTATCCCATTGACAATCATAGCTATAAATTTATAATGAGAGATCACAGCTAAAACACAACAGATTAAAACAAAATCAAAACAACAGATTTTTATAAAATAAAATACAATCAAACATTAGCAGTTTTCTTACACAGCCAGAACAACTTCCAGCATTAGATAAGTTAAAACAATATAAAGTCATATTGAAGACTGGGGAAAAGGAGGAATTTTCAGACAATGATGAATTAATACCAATCAGAACTTTATATTATGGTAGATAGCCAGCATTGTATTTGGATCACCTAAGTCTTCTTTGCCATTTTCTTCTCTTGTTTTCCGCTTTTTGTTTTGCATTTTAATTGAAACTTATTTCTTATTAACTTACATAAGTTTTGATTGATAAAGTGTTTATYACAATTGGCTTACAGACTGCTTCATGTATTAATTGACAGAGGCCATTGGAGATCTATAAACTGATTATTCAGTCACTATTGTTGATAAATATTAAATGCTTGCAAATATCTGCTGATAACAAATTCACTGTTAATCACACACCTGTTTTATGAGTCAGTTTAATGCAAGCTAGCAATGGTAGTTTGTCTAAGGAAAATGAACCCTTTGACTTAAGCTATATTGTTTCAAATATTAAAAATTATTTACATGCTTTGTGCACTGTTGAAAACGAAGGATTTCAGTGATGTCAAAGGACTTAAAATTGCAAGATAACTAGTATAAGTGAGAATAGAATAAAACTTTTGGGTTTTGCAGTATTATACTAACTTGCAAATATTTTTTGCAATTACGCTGCAGTGCTACTATGTACGTACAAAAATTACAACAAGTACAACTTTGAAAAACTATAAAGAAGTAGACTGACTAATATTAACATGACAAAAATTATTTTATTTACCTGACTTTGCAATTCACTTTGTTGCTTCAGACGAAGATTTTCTGGTGTATCAGCCACTGTAGTGAAGGACTGCTTTGGGTAATGTCTAGAAGAAGAAGCACAAAGCCAAACAGTAAATATTTGCACATGCTAGAAGGTCAGATGCATTCCAGCACTCTTTCCTACAGTGTACAGAATTCWTTCATATTTTGTTCTGAATTAGAAGTATTTACCTTAAAAATAYTGTGTCAGACATGCCTTAGAGAAAYGATATGAAGGAGTTCYTGTAACRAGTCTAAATCCTACCCATCCATCCKGCCCACYAACTTCAAAGACTGGTCAGCTGAAATTTGCTTTCAATACAGTGATTAAAACTTTGTTTCACTGCATTGTCTTGKARTAGTCACATGCTGGACAAAGGCTAATCTAAAAGCCCTTAAAAGTGAATTGTTTTACAGAAACTAAAGCTGCAGAAGAGAGTGCAGCTGGAATCCCATGGGCTCTTTAATCCATCAGTGTAGGAACCAGAAGGATCAAGGCAGGTACTTTCCGGGTAAAGGAAAAGTCAAATGCTTTAATGGTAAATACATCAATACAGTACTGTAATACCCAGCACCACAGGCTGTGGTGTCTCTGAACTGCAATCTATCAGGCATCTCTCTTTCCATTCGAAATTTTACACTCTTACAATATGTTCCTACTATTTGCTTTGGTATTTTATGGCAATAGGCCCAAGGGCACCCTGCTTAAGCTGGTTGGACTAGATGATCTCTCTCTTTGGTGATCTCTTCCAATCTTAATTACTCTGTGATTCGATGAACTGTAGCAGTCAAACCCTACTCATTTACAGGGTCACTATTAATTTTCATGGTTTTATCTTGCAACTTTGCAGGCAAACAAGAAGTTCCATTAYAGGAAAGACTGCAAAAAGAAGCAAACAGCAACATGAAACAGCACATCCCAAAATCGATATATTATCGTAAGCCAGAAACACTACAAGGAAACTGATTCTTACTAATTACTTTCCATCATCTTCAGTATGAAACCAAAATGTTCACCTTACTGCCATGTGAGGCACTCATGTGAGGCACTCATGCATTCAGTTACCATTCACAGCTTCCCAAGCCTKCCAGTTCCCCTGAGTAAACAGTAAGGGTATGAAGACTGAGGACACGCAGTAATTAACATTTCCATGTTTAAATTCAGGATTATCTCTAATGTGTTTTTTCAGCAACTGGTTCTATGTTGTTGCTATGGCTTCATCACATAATTTCTGTGCTGTGTAAAGATGATACRTATTTTCATTCAAAACTGTATTTTGTTAGAAGCTTTTCTGTTTACAAGTCCAATTTCCGTGAAGTGYGTGGTTTCAGTTAAAAAAAAAATYATCTTAAAAAWTAAAAAAAGCATGAAAAATTGAGAAGGATTTCAGGCTTTAGCCAAAAGCTGAATGTTTCCAACTCAGAAATGCAAAATCAACARCTGATAACTAAAGCTGCCTGAACATCATACAGCCAGCTTTGCTCCAGGCCTGATGCCCCATCAGATGACATYTTTCATTGCCAGATTTGTACACCACAGCATAATTGAGTAGACTCGGGCACCAAGAGGTGTGGAACATCCCCTCATTCATGGTGTCATTACACAGGGAAAACAGGAGGAATACAGGACAACCTAGGGATTTTGGGCTCCCAAGGGCTGATAACAGCATAGAAGTAGCAAAAAATTAAACACCTTGATGAAAGAAAGYTATTCCTCAGAGAAATGTAAGAACCACCCCAGACTGGATACTTGCAGATGGACAAACAATGCTACTCTAAGTTAATGGTGAGACACCCATTGTGCCAGCCTCTTGCCTCAGAGTGCTCGTGTCACTGAAAACTCAAAACCAAAATGTCTAGGCATGACACCTTTCATTGTGTTCTTTTGAAATTACAGCCAAGTCCTCCCAAAGTCCCACCCAAGATGGAGCTTTGGCCAGAGAGAGCACTGAGTTCTGTACGCGCTGCTGCCTCTTCYCTCCTTCCCAAAGCAGGGAACCAGCACCCGTCAGAGGCAGCCAACCCCAGCCAGCAGAACGGCTCAGCCACAGCTCCAGCAGCACAGGGAGGCAGAAGGAGGCTTTGCCTGGAGAACACCAGCTCTTGCATGAAGCAGATGGTGTCAGCACTGTGTATTATCTTGGGACAAGGAAGATACTTCCACAAGGCCTCCTCTTTTTTGCCTTTATTTCATTTTTTTCTATCTCATGCTTYATTTTTCTGTATAGAGGCAAAAAAACAAATGCCAGAATTTCCACAAGGAGGGTCATAAGCCCTTTTTGGAAAGCAGCAATGAGCAGATGGGGAAGGCAACAAGCCACCTCACAGCCAGGGCTTGCTAATGCCCAAGGAAGATTGTAGTAATGGTGCATAATTCACAACTTAAAGCATAGCAGCCTTCCATACAGCAGTCATGAGGTATCCATGGATAGTTCCTGTAGATGACAAAACCCCTCTCCCTAAAAAAATATAATCTGCTACASATGAAGCTAAAATATTACATTAGGCACATGTTGAATGCTGAAAGCATAAACCTTCATTGCAGTGCTTTACATCATGGTTACTCATCATGTCCCTGCTAGTACAATCACAGTAATCACATGTATTCATCCTTTTTAACATGGAGAACACAGAGGGTGAGCCAGCTCWGATGGGGTTTTTGGTCTGGTCCCTTTGGGAACTGTGTGGACAGCACCAAGGCAAGCCACAGCCCCCAGAGAYCCTGTTAGCAGCAGCAGCCTGCAAGCCCAGGCTCTCAAATTAAACCTCTTATTCTGAGGCATAACATACACCTTGTACCTATCATTCACCAGCTCTTACATCTGATCATTTGCAAAAGAAATGCTTTMTTCCACAATTAGTACTCAGAAGCTCAGAGGTATTTCAGCATTCCAAGCAAACCACTTGAAAGCCAATCTAAGAAAATTATTTATTTTAGAAGCACTGTTTCCCTACTTCAAGTAGAAAGGTATGCATAGTCTTGAAGAAGCAGTGCTTTAATATGCTTGAAAATAGTATGTAAACTGATTTTATCAATGAAAAGTATTTACACTTAACCATGGAAGAAAACAATACACAAGACAAGCGAACAAAACTGCTGAAATTTAAACTGGTCTTTAAAATKATCATCTAAACCATTTATCAAAATTTATTACAGTGATTTAAATAAGAATCATTTAGTAAAATTAAATTAGCAGTGCATTCTACTATGGGTTGTCATTTTAACTGCAGCTGATTTATGAGACCACTCACACAGTATTTCAAACTAGAGAGACATGGGTTTAGATACATCCCTTCTAATTTATGGAAATTCTTGCCTCAAATGCATTAAAAAGACTAGTGTTAAATTTAAATCCTATCTTCAGCTTTCCACATTTGTTTTAAGCATACTGATACCATGTCTTCAGGATAATTGTCAGTRTTTAAGACATTAAATTATGTGAAGACTATCTAAGATACATTGTACTATTGGATACTTTTGTTTGAAATAGAAGGCTGAAACACAAGTATTAAAATTCACTAATCTGCTTTTTTTAACTATCCTTTTAGGGCCATACCACATTTCATCAAAATGTTCTGAATAAGGATAAGTAACTGGATGGCAACAGCCTTTAATTCAAAGGGCTGACAGTGGTCCCTGGTAATCCGTTGCTCAGTTTCCCTTTTGTCCAAGATGATGTCTGAGAAAGAGCCAGGAATTGGTTAAAGAGGTTGATCTCATGTCAGCTACTTAATAGCAATGTCCAAAGGATTTTTTTTGTTTGTTTTAAGTCTTTGTTAGTTGCCTAAGTCTACTTAGCAATATGTGTTACCACACTAATGCTATTAGGATTAATCCTGAATAAAGATCTATACAAGAAGTTCCAGAACAAATCAGGATACACAGTATGGTGTCTCTGCTGYGGGTTACTGTATTGCCTGCTTCAGCTGCACAGCTTGATTAATAAATCAAACCACAACTCAGTCTCTTGCTGCGTGCAAGGAAACWCTTTCACTTTCAATATTTGGAAACAGGATCAGTAAAGCCTCTGAGAACTCAGGAAAGCACCTGAAAATTACCTAGCTTTTCAAATTACTAAACAYAGAAATTTTTCCAAATACTTTTTAGCTATAAAGTTCTCATCAGCTTTTTCATGCTCTCAAACCAAAAATAAAGGGGGGAAAAATGTTGTGAGAGAGAATGAGATGAAGATTCAGCTGTGTCTCCATTGCAAAAGCTCAGATGCAAAGACTGAGATAAATTCAAGCATCTATTGACATTACCTTCCTCATACCTCACTSTTAACCAACATTTACAAATGATTAAGAGGAGCATRTGTGTAATTTCTATTGAAAATTAAYTWTTACTGTTCTCTTACACAATTAMAACCCTCGTCAAAGTTACTAGATTTCTATTGAATTAGTCCCCTAGAATACCTATTCCATGTTTTCCTGCAACATTAAATTTGTGACACCTTTTAACAAGRGAACAGGTACAAAATATACAAATCAAAATTATTTTCCCAAGCAGAGGGTCAGCTCCATCACATCTTTTCATAATATCAATTGCCATCACAGCCTGTCACATTAGGCTATCTATCCTCTCCTAAATTTTGTCCAAAGTAACTGTTCTTCTAATTTAAGCAAACTCTAATGGATAAAGACATTTAAAAGAAAATGGGGGGAAAAAAAAACCCACTTGTTTTTCAGTTGCACTAATGCAGAGTGGAACAAAATAAACCAGAAAGACAGCATAATAAAATTAAACCACTCTTACAAGAATTACAGAAAACTGTGACAATTAGTTATGCTTTTAAAATTAGCACTTCAGTACAGTGCATGTAAAAATTGCACATTGAAATTAAACAGTGAATTATGATGTAGGAGTCTGGATGTAACCCAAGTTACATCCAACTGATGGACAAGTGGGGAAGTTCCATCCCAGACCTGCAAGGGCCCAATCTGGTRAATGTGATCCGAGCCCACATCAACAAACAGCACAAAAACAGAGAGGAGAAACAYAGGAGATCTCCARTTATGTCTCATATAGAAGACACAARACAAAACATTTTTTCCAGGATAAAGGTGACAAGGTATTAAGTTGTGCTTGGCTAGGGAGYATTTAAACTGGCAGTTTGAAGAGGCACAGGACTGCTTTTGTCTCCTTACCTTGAAACTGTATTATTCACAGAAAGACATGTAAGATGCACTAGAGCAGAGARAGAACCAGCAGGAGGGAAACCTTGCCCACAGCTGACTACTGGATTTGAAATTCCTGCTCAGTTGCACTTGCTGCTCTGAAGCTCCAGGAGGGATTTCCCTGGGTTTTCTCTTTTGTTTTGAGTTTTCTGTTCAAGATCACTTATTTGCATGCAAATTATAAGGGATTTYGTACTAGGAAAAATGCAACTACTGGATAATATAGCTTTGGTATGACAGCATTTGGGCAATGAAGTGAACAAGAAATATATCACAATTCTCCAGAAATTACTCTGGAGAAGATGACACTTGGCTACCRGAATCTGGCCAGCTGTGTGAAGAACTCTGGCTGCCATTAGCTTGCTTTGGAAAGCATTTTTCAATCTTTGTCTTCTGTTTTTAAAGGAACTTACTTTTTCAAATCTTTAATTTCTGTATCTGTACTCCTTACTTGAAGTAAAAGAGGAAGTTCCTTTCATACAGTAGCTAAATGCAAGTTCCTTTATATGAGAAAAATCCCCTAAAGAGATGAGTTTGCAGAAGTATTGATTTGCAGGAGATTTAGCAAGCAATAAGATCCATTTTAGAAAAATTAAATATATTCCACTTGCTTGTTAGTGTAAGCCATWACACCCTTGCTCCTGGAGTGAATGGAAGCCACATATCATATAAAACCAGGCACACGTTGCGCATTGTGCATTGTGCTACTGGATTGTCATTTGATACACAACTGCAGAGACCCAAAGCTGGGCTCCCTTCAAAATCTAAAGTTAGAGACCACATGAAATATTCTGACTGTATCTGGCTCCTAGACACAGGTTAACGCCTTACTGTTCTCTGTTAGAGCTGAAAAAATTAACTGTTTACTGAAAACAATAAGGCAGAACATGTTTACGTTTTAGATAAAATAGTGTAAAAATCTGGTAGCCAACTCAATACCAAATTTCATGACTTGCACCATCTGAAATTCCACTCGTAAATTTTATTGTACCAAATTAACAGAGCAGTTAGCTCTCCAAATGCATGTCATACATGGAGGAACCCTGAAATCACAGAGAAGTGGACCACACAGTAATTTTTTAATCACTGGCAGAAAGGACAGCTATGGAAAACCAGTCTAGACAGAAAATCTGGAACCTACAGMAGYTTGTTTTAGAATTTAAAAGGCCAGYTAACTTTGGAAAATAGTGCAATCTTGTAAATTTACAACTTTTTCACAGCAGTATCCAAAAGCATTAACCTTACTCATGTGACCAGCATTGGCTAAGTTTTAAAGAAAAAGCATAGATGTCACAACATGAAATTATATTGTACTTAGAACACCAAGATGACCAAGAAAACTATTCAAAATACATTTTCAGATACATGGGCTGTCTGAATTTGCAAGGCACCTATACTGATACTTTGATTTCAAGTAGCTCCCCTGAAAACTGCTTTGAACAGGGTTTGTTATGACAAAAGGACAAGTGCCACTGGGCCAGCACTGGCAATGTCACACAGGCAGCTGGGCCCATGCTCTAACGACCAAGGAGTGCTGTCTTTTTGCTTCCTCTCAACAACTGTCTCAGAATCAAAGAATGCCCCAGCTCCTAGGTGATACTAGCTTTTTATGCATTTCTTATATTTTTCTTTTATCTATGTTTTTCAATTCCATATTTATTATGCAAAGGAAGATACATGGTTAAGGAGACAGGCAAGCCTTGCTTCTTGAGAAATCCAGGTCAAAACATTTTAATTTTGAAGATTTGAGAAAATACAGCAGGAGGAAGACAYAGTTCATATCCTATCATATCATACTGAGAATTGTTACATACAGATCTCAGCCAAGTAGCACCCAAACTCATCAAAAAGATCAAAAAGAGTAAAMTCCAAGCACCACAGATGTCAAAAGTAGAACTGCTAGAATTTTCAGCAGAGCCAGGCACTCATCSTTTCAATAATTCACCTATTCCTCAGCTGTGGGATTCCAGTGCTTGGGGAAAGAAAATTAATCAGCAGCAGACCAAAAACTACAGGGCAGCCTGGAGCTGTGCAGAAATCTATTGGCAGCACAGTAGTAGGTATTGACAACAGATCAAAAAGTGAGAACCACTGCTGGAGAAGGATACACAAAAGATGCACAGAAAGTTCAGGGAAACTTAAAAGGAGGAGGCAACTGTGGCAAAACAAAACAATMAACAAAAAACTGACTGCAACAGCAAAATCTGCTGAAGGTGCACACACATATCTTACCATTTGMCACTGCTAGATTGCTCCCAGGATATCTCCCAGTGAGCACTCCTAGAGCTCTGCCAGGCTTATGCATTATCTAGACACAGAAAACTCCACAGAAGTTTCAGAAAACTTTGTAATCACCAGCGGCACAAAAAAAAGGCTGATGTTGCAATATTTCCGAATTATTTTCTTCCGCATTCTCTGATTATTACTTCTTTCTAAATATCCAGGAGACAAAAGGACATGAATATGAGCAGGAAAAAACACAGACTGAAGGGGAGTTTCTCACTAACTTCATTTGTCAATTTACAGCAGCAGATCTGGCAGAGTAAAAAAACACACCATGACCCATAGTTTCTATGGACTGTTACTAAAAACTGAAATTCTCATTCACRCATTCATTGGTACAAAACCTGTCAGGCCATATAACACTAGATCACAGCTGTAATCAAACTGGAGTCCAGCTGTTGTACTGTCCTAAAACTGAAGAAATAAGCCAAAACCAGGAAAAGTAAATATGAACTAGTTCCTAGCTTCCATGTTTTTTACTTCTTAACTCTTCTGCATAAGTTTACTAGCTTTTATATGCTTTTCTTATTTGTTTAACAAAGTTATGAAGCCAAGCTTCACCCAACAATTCATTGGTGCTTCTGAATTCCAAAGTTGCCATTCAAGGCATGGCAAACAGGACCAAGGGGGCAGTAAAAAGCCATCTGTAAGACCAAAGGGAAATAAGTGCTAGAAAGACATCTTAAATGTTCTTGACCTTGCAAAAACTACCATTTAGATGGCTATCAAGAGAGTGGGAGATCAAATACCCCTAAAAGCCAAAAGGCATCTGCCAAGTCATCAGTCTACCAAAACTGGAGTCATAACTGACTCACCTCCAGAGCTATGGGTGTCATTCTGGAGAGCTCAGCCAACTCCATCCTACTCCCTTCAGAGGGACTGTTTCTGCAACTAACTATGGAAACAGGCCTCAGATATTGCACCTTAAGTAATTTGGAGATTATTAAGAACTGGGAGAGGAGACCCAGAAGGGAGGTGGAAACAATTTATCTCCAGTGCCTTAATATTGCCACCTCTTTAACTGTAAAGTTAACTGTTAACCATTTGTCCTCTAAAATGGTGCCACCATCAGCAACTCCAAACTAGAGCAAAAAAAGTACATTAAACAGAGTTTACATGTGTGTTAGAGGGAAAAAAAGAAGGAAAAGTTGCTTTTTTGTCAAGTGGAATTTTTACTAGTTGCTTATTCACATTCTGTAAACTCTAAGCAGCTATGTTAACTGTGCAGCTTTATAGAATATCTTTCCTTTAATGTATTCATTTCTATTAGTATTAGTGGAAAAGAAAGTTTATTTAGATTACAAAAGAAAGGTTATGCCAGAATGGTGTAATAAAATTTCATATTAGAGCACATTTGCCTATTCAAAAATATTAAATTATACATTCAGCTTCTGCTCACAGATGAAGAATACTCTCAGTAGAGGATGCTTTGGCTTATTCTGATGAAAGGGTACAAGGGTGTAAAAGCAAACACTGTAATTTTTTATGTAAATCCTTGGCAAACTTCAGTGTATTACCAATTTAATTTAATACATTTCTAGGTAACACATCACAGGCCCCTCACGATGTGGCATAGGATGTCGTATTTCACAGAAGATCTGGTCTGTAAACTCCAAATTCTAAAGCCTGGATAATTCAATCAAATCACAGATTCCTTTTTATGTATTTGTCATGAAAAAGCAACAACCTTGTCACATTTTCACTAATACCCTGCAAACACCTACAGAATTTTTGCATACATTATGCTCTCAGCTCCTCAAAGGCTCTTAATTATTTTGACCAGAGCCAGGTGCAGTTGCCATTGCTAATTAAATGCTMCATCAGTATTGTTACAAAGACTGTCCTCTCCCCTCTGCTTTCTCTCTTTTCTCCCTGCTTGAAACAATRCCACCACRTATCTTCCCAATAAAGTACAGGGGYTTCTGTCACGGCTCTTCGTATTTTCAATTAAAGACTTAGGCAAATGAATGAGCTTTATGTAATTCATAAAGAATGGGCTTTCTCATCACTTTCTTGGATACAGACCCTAAATTCCACCCAGTGTTCCAGAGACTGAAGCAACCGCACTGGATGTCATCCAAGATGGTTTTTCCACAAGTTTCCACAGAGGAAGTTATTCAAACTATAGGCTCATAAAATCAAGSAAAGGCTTGGGCTGGAAGGGACCAYRAAKATCATCTAGTCCAACCCCACTAACATGGTCAGAGATGCTACTTATTGGATCAGGCTGCTCAAGGCCACARCCTGGCCTTGAACTCTTCCAGGGACAGGGCATTCACAACTTCTCTGCAAACAAGCAGAACTTGGTGACATCTCCCGAGCTCATTCCTTTAGGCTGAAAACCTCACTGCTGATCTGCCTCTCAACAACTTCAGGTCAAAAGGCAAAGAAATGTTTTCCATCTCCCCATTTGGAGAGGAGCAGGAGAGAGCAGCTGATGAATGGCTGCTGATATCCTAACAAATTAATCCTTTCGGATGTAAAACAGGCACAAACAAAATCCCATATAAGAGGGATGCAAGCAATTCCTGAGCTGATTTACAGAAACAGACTTCCCAAAGCATAAACAAAGTACTTTAATGACCACAAAATGCAGAGAAAAAGCTATTTCCATGAGGTATGCAAAAATTCAGCATGTCAGAGCAGATACATTATCACACTGCCAGATCAAATGCGAAAAGGTGAATTATGGGATAGCTAGAGAAGAAAGGAAGTCAGTGAACTAATAGTGAAAAGACGTGTGATATGTGTAAGATGAAAGGAAAAGCTCATGCTTCAGATCACACAGCTTAGTCATTAAATTGCATTTACACCACAGGAACACAGAAGACCTGGGAAGGTAACCATGAAAAAAAAAAAAAAAAAAAAAAAAAAAAAAAAAAAAAAAAAAAAAAGCGAAATAAAAGTGAAATATCTCCTAACTCTCCTCCTTATTCCTAAATGCTGCAGGCCACAGATCTGTCAGATGTGACTGTCTGAACCCCTTTCACACCTATTACTGCATTCCTGCAAACCCATCAGCTAGATCCTCCATGTCCAGAGCCCTCAGAGGGCAACAGAATCCATTCAAAATAAAACTGAATATGTGCCTTTGAGTAGCAGATAAAGAGAGATGACAGCAAATGCAAAGCAAATTATTTGTAGCTGCTATAATGAAGTTCACAATTGCAGGAAATAAGTTCACAACCAAAGCTTGAACCYGAACACCTAAAATTGGTCTTATGGTTGAAAAACTAATATTTATCCTGTCAGTGTATGATCAGCACCATATCTTCACTAGCATAACAGACAGTAAAGCCATTGAACTATCATMTCAAAAGTCAATAAATCAAGGTTTCAAGACCACAGAGGTTTGTTTAAACTGATGGAATATATTTCAGCTGGTCAATTACATTTTGAGAAAAAAAAAATCTTTGTCAAAAATATGGTGTTTCACTACAGTGCTAGTGACTTCATCACCAAATTTTGTTGGAATTACACACAGATTATTACTAATAAAGTGTTTCACAAATGCAAAAATAAAATAATTATTTTATAAAAATTAATTAAGAAGCAATCAATAAATTATTTATAAACAACTTCAATTTCCTCAGAATCACTAAGCTTTCCACTGGGAGTTAGATTATTTTTGTTTCCCACAGATTTACTAATAATCTATGCACACAATGATCCAGCCAACTATGTCTGTTCATAGAAATGGAAAGTATAGCTGAACCAATTTCTTGCAGCTCAGTGAGGAAGAARCCTGGAGCCTCTGAAGCAGTTCAGTGACTAATATTCCCTGAGTGTCAGCCAAGCCACATGAAATCACCAGTAAAGCACATCACTTCCTCTACAGGCCTGTTGAAATTTACACTAAGAAGATATTTTAGATTCCAAAAACTGTAYTTTCTGAATATTTCAGAAAAAAAAAACCCACARTATTTTAAAGCTGAACAAGCCATAAGCCTTTTGTCAAAACTAAACTGTGCTGCAAATGTCTCTTGGATATGTAATTATATTTCCTTGCCTGTACTGAGATTACTCCTGGGGGCTTCATATGGATATTTACACTTGTGGAGCTATACTACCAGATAGGAGCATGGAGTTCCTTCCATAAGTAGCTTTCAACACAAGAACAAATGCACAAAATAAAAAAACTTTCAATATTCAAACTAGAGCATTTCCAAATGCTTAAAGCAACTCTTAAGCATCTGCTTAAAACTGCAAAAACTCAGAACAGATTTAAATCTTAAAATACATTGCTCAAGTCTGCAAATGAGCTCAGTTGTGTCCAGCCCCTCCATCTGTCTGTCCTCCTGCACCAGCACATGTGAGCCTTGGACTGACAGAGCTCTGTCTGCCTGTTCATCAAAACCCAGATATCCAAGGTGTTGAGCATTGTCACTTCTTCCCTTCTCAAGAGCAGGAAAAYTTTACTTGAGAAAGCTGAGGCATCTGTGGGGCACTGCAGTGGCCAACAAAAGCAAAGAAAGAAAGACCGCTGCACACCATAGCCTGAGTTTGGTAAGTTATTCAAACGAAAAGCAAAACATCTGAATGACAGCTGCCCACACTGRAGACTCAGAGAACAGCCCCCGTTTCACTGGGATCCAAATGGTGAAAGGCTATGGTAGAGCCCAAAATAAGTGCCTGAAAAAAACAATTTTCACAAAACCGAAATTTTGTGGAGTAAAAAGATATCGGGGGTGGAGGGAGGAAGAAAATTTGAGGGCATATTTAATTAACCTGTTATCGTCAAAGGTGTTAAAAACATAGTTGTGTACTGCTCACCAGTGAAAGACTAAATGTTCCATTTTGATGGGAAGTTGTTTATATTACAAAGAATAAGTAGAAGGTTTACCATCAGCAGAGCTGTTGAAGGAGCAGAACTTCTGCTTTAATAAGAATAAAATGGAATAACAGAGCACAGCTACTTTTGCTGTTCAGAATTTAAAATATATACTTTCCCCATGCAAATACTTTTATGCCTTTTAAGCTCTTGCTTTTTTCTTCCCCAAGTCTTGTAATATGCCTGTTAATGTCTTCTTGTGTCTTTTAAGGTTCTTGAATTTTTAATAAATTAGGCTGATACTTGGAGCTCAGTCTCTGGGAGTTTCTGGCTCGGACACAGTTCTAGTCTCATGGCTCCCCATCAGTTATGAAAGATTTATGAGGTCCTGCCCCGAAAATCCACAATCCTGAAAGCACAGTAGTTAGAGCTGAGGCAAAAGACATTTCCTCAGGTTGCCTGCAATGGATCCAGGCACTTAGACTTTAACGATGTATCTGTGCTAGCAAATTAAAACCATCTAGCAACACTCTCTGATAGTGAGGCTGGCTGCCATAGAGCAACCACATGCTGCTGCTCAATTCTCCTGTCCAAAACAGGACAACCACATCCAAACTGCCTGAGGAGAGCAGAGGTTGGCTCATCCACGAACAGAGCCATTCCTAGGAACTGGCTGGGAGAGAGTAACGAGCACAGGCTAAAGCTGTTGTGCCTGACAGCATTTCAGCAATTTAACCACGAGTTACATACATATCTCTGATTTGCTAATACCCATGAAACAAAGGAGTCGCAGCTGGAGTTCCTATACCACTCGACTCCCACCTCCTCTGCTCTCCAGGAAGAAACTTCAGCAACTTCTACTCCAACATTGTACAGCATGAGTTTTTCTATGTGGCTTTTCTAAACCTTCTTGTCTCTTTGTTTCTAAATCCCAGAACCACAGAAGAGTGGAGGGTAGAAGTGACCTCTGAAAATTGCCAAAGCACTAGAGAACCAACCAACTAGAGCAGGCTGCTTGCAACTATGTCCAGTCCCCTTCCGAGTATCTCCAAGGACAGATCCACTCTGGGCAACCTGTRTCAAGTGTTCAATCACTCTCACTGGAAAGTCAACCTCAAGTTCATCCATGTGGCCCTYTGCTTCTTTCCAGTATGTCCCAGTACTCCAATACAGATTCCCACCAGGCCTCAGCGGAGGTAAAAGATCACCTCCCTTGATTTGCTCTATTTGTCCTGATTTTTCTATTAGTGGATTAAATGAGAAAGAAAAGGACATATATATTTAATATTTAAGCACTAAAATTTTGTTTCGGTCATTAGTTTCTTGTCACTACTATTATTTACACCTTAATGCTAAATTGCCTGCTATTGAGAATTCTCATACACAAAACATGTAGCTCTTTTCTGCCCAAAGACAATTGCTAAGTAAGGTAAATGACAAAAAGACAGCTGCAAATGCTCATAATCAAAGTAACACCAGTAGTGSGATGAAGGCAAAGTCTTTCCAATGGCCAGCACTGCAGCTAGCCAGAGGAAAAAAACCTCATTGTCTCAATACATCTCATTTCTTGCCCCTTTATTTTGTTATTGACCTCATCTCAAATCTCTGCCCCTAAAATCCTGCCTATTGCTTCTTGGCTGAAATTGTTGGGAAGGAAGCAACAAATGAACAAGGACTCTGACATGCCAAGAAAATGGCTCTGTTTCCAACACTTGTTGTACAAAGGGCTTTCAGTGTGCAGTTCTCTCTGTGTGGTGCTGCACACAGCGATGGCCCTGCATATGTGCCACCAGAGGTGACTCCACCACCAGTTGACTCCTGACAACAGTTGGAGCCTGCAAGAGACACACCACGGTGACGTTCTGATTGCTACTAGAGAAGGCTCAGCCATCTGCCTCCTGCTACGTGCATGACAATGCAAGCTGCAGTTTAAGACACCCCTGTTATGTCAGATAAACTGAAGCCTCTCTCTGCTCATGCCCTGCGTGGGCAGCACARCTTCCCCTTACACAGAAGGATGCCAGGGTGGCAT
>NW_026623246.1:2801137-2808973 GCF_030028575.1 Malurus melanocephalus
AGGAAGGAAGGAAGGAAGGAAGATTCTGCAAGGAGTATCAAGTATAGGGAGCCAGGCTTATCCAGTGGTACCTTGTTGGAGCACAACAGACAATAAGCATAAATTGAAAAAAGAGAGGTTCAGGCTGGATAAAATAAGAAACTCTTCCACCATGAGAAAAATCAACTAGTGGAAAAGATTACCTAAAGAAGTTACACGGGCTTCATTGTTGGGTATTTTTTTCAAGACCTGAATGGTCACAGCTGAGTCTCTTTTGAGCTGTACCATGTGGAGTTCCTTCAGTCTGAATTACCATATAGAGCAGCCACTCCCATTTTGAACTGGGGTGGCTCTTACATTGAAGATATTGGGGTTCCATGCCCAACAGAACTTTAGATCCTTCGTAAAATCTGAGTCTTTTTTCCCTTCTGATCTATATGAAGCTAGAGCACCTGCTTGCACCATACCTCAGCACACTAGAAAAGAAAATATGTATCAGAATAGGAAATGCAATGTGCTGGTGCAGCAGCCCTCAGCTGGGTTTTCCCTGAGTTTCATTAAAATCTAAGATYAATGTGCAACAACCAGTCTGAGCACAAGGAACTGGGTGCAGGAGTTAGGAGATGCCAACACCTCAGCTGTCTTGGCACGAGGTGAGCAGTGAGAATTTATACAGGTGTGTATTTATATGTGAAGTACATGTATAACCATGTGCTTCGAAGCTCATGGATAAAGTGAAGTCGAACAAAGTCTGTTTGTTATAATGAAAAACAAGTTCAGTAAATATGCTACAGAGCACTCCTGCATCATGCGCCAGCTCAGCAGACCTCAGCAGGAATCTTGYCAGAGCCCAGAAAGAGGCCAGCAAAACTCTGGACTGAGCACAAAACAGGGCATATAGAAAAAATTTATGACATCCTTTATAAGGCAATGTCCACTTTTTCTGTTTTCCCAGATTATAGTAACTAAATATTCTCACATGTCACTGTAACCCTTACACTGAATAATGTACCTCATCCTTGTTCAGAGCACATCCCTGTCTACATAGCTGCTGTGTTTAACACATGTACAAAATACTCCACTGAGAYCCCCATCAGCCCAAAAGCTCTCAAGCCTTTGAAGGAAGCAAAGGTTACCCAGGCTAAGCAGCAGCTGGTCCTGATGCACACAAGCAGCTGGGGCTGTCACTGGAACAGAAAGACAGCGAACAATTTGGGTCAGCRCATGAAAGTTGACTGCTGTATGCGAGCACAACACAGCTCCAAACAGCTCTGAGAAACACTTGAGCAGCAATGCAGCACAGATTTCCATCTGCAGCTTTCTGTCCTGCTAACAGCTGAGCCTGGCTTAAGGATGGGAAGGCCTGTTAAGACTTTCACTGCAGTTTCACTTGTAGATTATGGTTTAAGAAAAGACCTTATTGTACCAAAGTCTAACAGCCTAAAACATCAGATATTTGTACAGCACCTTGTTTATTCTCTGTAACTTACCAAAGGTGCAAGCAAAGGGCAACGTGTTAGAAATATGCAATAACTCAAAAACTAAAAGGGTGAGCAGTCAAAACATTAGTCCTTCAATTGAAAGACTTCTCCATTTATACACGCCTTTGAACATAGACCACAGGCCTCTTAAGATTAAGAGGAAAATATGTAACTTTTTATTTCTTGATCTCTGTTAAAACAAAACAAAATAAAATTAACTTTTAAAAAAATCTTTTGCAGCAGAAATTTAAAAAAACCCAACCAATTTCAAATGTTAAACCTCTATATGCTGCCAGAACAGCAAATGCAACATTATCTCCYATCTTTGGTCAATGCTGTAACTTTAGGTTCCACCAATTACTTTTCTATTTATTTTTCCAGCAGCTCTGGGAACACGGACTCAGTTAATAGAAGCAACTCAGAGATACACACTCTTGCCAAACGTGACCTAATCCATATTAGCCTTAGGTACAGGTTTTGTGTTAAAGCAGCTCTGTACTTTTCGTTTTCTTTCATTTGAGTTGATCAGTTCAATTTGGTCTTTGTCTGTTTTTAAAAAGACAGGTTTTCACTTAGATTAGAAAACTAACCTTTCACTGAGAGGCAGAACATCTGAACTGWGAGCATGCAAGAAAATATCGATGASGAAAAGGCTGCTCTGTGATAAAGTACTCACTGGTATCTTAGGAAAAAAAATGAGGGAGAGGCTGAAGAAAAGGAGAGTCTCAAAAAATGTTTCATAACAGAGGGAAGTAGAASAGATCAGCTGGAAAGTAAGGCATAAACTATTTTCTTTCCTGCCATTATGCTATWAGCTGACAGTGACAGAAAGAGAAGGAAAATGGGTCAACCACGCTAGACAAACAGAAACTGCACATTGCTATCACTGTCCCAAAGAAAAGAGGACACGATGGTCTTTTAGAAACATAGCATGAAATGCGCTCAAAGTACAAGCAGGTCTCTTATGCTTTCTATCATACAGTTTGCCCTGGAATGTCAAGAGATCTGAACATGACTATTCATCAATGTCATCAGGAAAGAGAATACACTTACAGATCAATGGAAGCCACTCCCTGTTTTATGAATCTCATATTCCTCCTAATTCTTCTCATAAACATYATGAATCCATATGGTGTCCAAGTGTTACGCTTCATATTTGATTCAGTAAAAGATATTTAAAACAAACAAAACCAGACCTAAGGTATTTCTACACAATTGAAGAGTTACCCCTGACTCCTTCTTAACTGAGACTCAGGAATGTAGAGTGTCCTTTATAATTCAAGTGCATTAAATCAGATGTAAAAAACTTCCCATTTAGAAGATAACGCATAAACAAGAGGCTTTTTATCAAAAGAGTCTCAAAAAAATCATGTGCAGAATTGCAAACCTGCTCTGTCTGCACTTTTTTAGTGATGCATACCCTAAGCAAAGTCACTGTTCCCTGCTCTGTAAAGGCTTCACTACCATTTTTAGTTGTCTTTTTTTTAACCACAGCTCAGAGCTCTGGGTATAGAGCCTGACATCTGCAGGTGTGAACAGACAACAGTGAACCTGCAAAAGCCAGCAGCAGGGAAAGACAACTTTACCAGCAGCACAGTGTCACCACAAAAATCTGTAACAAAAAAGTGGGGATAAAATCTGTAACAAAAAAGCAGGCCAGGACAGCCAGGCCAAGAAATTAAAATACAGACACACACAGCATTTCATAAATATTAAGTGACAGAGGAAAAAAGATGGAAAAGAGAAGATTAGTGATGGAAAAAGAAGGCAGATTAAATAAAAATGTAATGTTTTATTGCCATTTGAGGAAAGTGACTCAGCATTCTGTGGGCCTACCATCCAGAGCCTGCAAAATTTTTCAACTCTCTCTAGATATTGATTAGCTTTAGAAATCACAAATACAGGAACTGCATAGCAGGGTAAATTACTCCCTCACAACTGCATCAGAAAGATTTGCAGGGAAGGGAACACGGAGGAGGGTACAATCATCTTTAACAAACAGCAGCGCTGAAGCAGTAGCTAGAAGAAAGCGTGTCATTGTCAGCACGATTGCTGGCTGAGCACAAAAGAGAAAACTATAATAAGAAAACTTGTCACAAGCYGATCTTCACACAATAACATAATGGGAGACAATATGGAATATGGCAATTGAATAGCAATTCACCGGACAGCAACTACACAGAAAGACAGGAAATTAATATGCAGTGGGGGTTTTGTTTGTTTGGGCGGGGGGGTGGTGGTTATTTTTTTACTTTTCGACTGTTACTTTGACGATAAACGATTATCCTCTCTAGGAGGCGAGAAGCCAATTGCAAGTGCAGGGATGCTCTGCCCCMACAATAGCTGTCAGTTTGTGGCTGAGCCGAAACTTGGGCTCTCTGCTTTCCACAGAAGGCATTCCATGATGGCTCTACTGCCCACAAYTGTACAGTTCACTGCCCAGACATCACTGCATGGAAAAAATCACCACCACTTTTTGAGGTCAATGAAAAGTAACAACTGGCATCGCTATAGCCCACAGACAACAGCTATGCAAAATTTTGCTGACAGACCCCCAGTGCTGGTATCTAAACCAATCACCAGTAGCTGTGTTTGAATAAGGACCACCTTACAGCATGTGCACTGCTTATGCTTTCTTCAGTGAAAGCTTAATGGGTTTTGCTGATGGGACCGGTGATAAATGGATCCACTCAAGGGACTACCTGCAGCCTCCAGTCAAAAAGAGTGTCCTGGCTGGCCTGGAAGTTGGCATGCTGCCTGCTGCCACGTGAACCATGGCAAAATTACAGATGGGGCATGAACTAAAATGAACAAACCTGAACACGTTACACAAACACCTCATGTRAAAATGTACAGCTCTGTCTGTGTTGGCAAAATGCTGCCAGTGCATATTTTGATTTTGGAGACAGTTTCCATCTGTAAAACAGTCTCAAGAATGTATGCTCCACCCAAAAACATTGCATGCATTTCTTAAACTTCTTACTGATTGAACCATCAAATTTGGCAAAGGCATAATAACATACAACGGCTGAGGAAATGAAGGTTAACACAGAATTCTCTTCACCAAAAGATGTTCCTCATCTTCAAAGGAAGGCATGTGAGAATCCTTTATGGGTTTTTTTTGTTTGTTTTTGTTTTTGTTTTTTGTTTTTTTTTTATGTTTTGTTTCTTTCTTTGTGATCTCTAACCAAAAATCTGACACTGAGTCAAGTTTCAGCTGAACAATTTTCTGGCAGCAGTTTTACTTGGGCTACATAACATTTCTTCCAAGAGTTTTCAAGGCCCAAGTGCATCTCCTGACCAATAACATGACCATCACTAATGGTGCCACAAATTGAGTCAATGGACTAGAACAGGAGTGGATAGGGGAGCTGCAAGGTGACACAAATCCGGCTTTCCTCCAAAAAGAATCTGACAGACTGCAATCAGTTTGTCACAATCAGCATGGAATTTAAATTAGTAATCTCAWTTCAGCAACCACCAAGGCTACCTCTACACACCATTGGAGAAAGACAGGAGCCTCTGAATGGGGACCATTCACATTCTCTAAGAGCTAAGATATTCTGTATAAAATGTAGATTTGGGAATGACATTTGGAAACAGCCTATACAAGAGAAGGCTAAGAAAAGCCAGAACCCATCACCACTCCCTCTATAAAACCTTTTGGAAGGGGTGGCTCACACCAGTCCATGGGTACCACTCAGCTTTTTGAGAACTTCCCAGCAGATAGCATTTAATTTTTATTTAAAATTAAAATAATTTATTTAAATTATTTACTTGAAACCATATTTAATGCCAAAACACTGCAAAGTACTATTCTGCTGTCATCAGGCCATCATTTATCCTATTCCATCTCTCTGCACATAACCTTTTCTCTCTTTGAAGCCYTGAGCTGAAAGCACTGGCATTTAGTTAATGAGATAATCTTCATAACCATTGAGAGCAGAGTAAATAACTATACTGCAAGAAGAAACCTGAAAGTATTCTCACCCTCAATTTCACTACCTGGCTGGAGACAAGGAAAACATAGTTGAGAAAAAGTAGACCAAACATCCTTTATGTACTTCCACATACATATTGAAGTGCAGCAAGATAGAGGAAGTTCCTCCAACCTTAGCCTACTCAAGAGTCCTCTACTCCTAGGCACCAGCTATAT
This sequence comes from Malurus melanocephalus, assembly GCF_030028575.1. Classification (NCBI taxonomy): domain Eukaryota; kingdom Metazoa; phylum Chordata; class Aves; order Passeriformes; family Maluridae; genus Malurus; species Malurus melanocephalus. Next base: position 2,806,754 of record NW_026623246.1, read on the forward strand.
TTATATTTCACTTGTGAAAAGTATGCTAAATACCAAAAAATATTTACGTCTCCAGTTCACTCAGTAATTTTTGTTCAAGTGTGATAGTGAACTTTGGAGGACTGCCGTTAAATGAAAATACTTCAAAAAAATTAAGGAGTGAGAATTTTCTTTTTATAGCTGTTGACAGTCTAGCTGCAGAGTTATTACACACAGAATAAGTGGAAATATTACTGTTATTAGGAGAGGTGATATTTAAAAATTGACTAATCTTGATTATATAAAATGCTAATGTGTTCTATAAACTTTTCAAAACAAAGATAAATCAAGAAAGCTCAAAAAGGCACTAAATAGAGCACACCTTCCTAGAAACAACTATTAGGTAACTACAGAATTGGATTTCAGTTCATAGGGTTWAGTGCAACAAATACTTCAGAATTGTATAAATAATACAAACACTTGCAAGGTGCTACAAAACTGAGTTTGTCAGCTCAGATTTCTATATCAGGAAGAAAAGATAACCAAGGTACTTGCTGCAACAAACTATTCCTGACCTTCAGCAAAAACAGGGGAAGGAGCTCAGGTCGATAGTAATCGGTACAAGCAGCCCTGGGTAGCCCAACAGTTACTGAACCTGACTGAGACACTAATGAGTCCTGACACTCCTTCCCAAGCAATAATCACTGGATCTTATCACCTTGCTGGCTTTTTAGCAAAGAATGCTGCTGCACAATATCATTTTGGCTTCAAATTGAACCGGAAGAACGCAATACAGCATATGCTGCCTGATTTKGAAAAAACTATACCACTTTCTATACTTGGGAAAAGGACAGTCGTCATCACAAGAAAGCATCAAAGGCATACTGTACATGTAACAACATACTTGTTTCCTCTTTTTATGAAAGAACTCAGGTTTAGGAAAACAATTTTAAAAATCTATATTCATATAGATTTTTTTAATCAATCAAAGGACTAATAAATGTCTTATCTCTTGTCACAGTTCTGGAAAAGATTTCCAATTTTTTTTAATACCAAATATAAGAGTCTGTACAGCTACTATAAAAAACAAGAACTGCAAAAATGCTTTTCAGGATAATAATTGCTTCCAATATGGAGAAGTAGGGAGGCCTTATCACACATTTTATATGATATCTTGCAGTTGTTTGAACGATTTCAGTTCACTTCTGTGTTCTTTTCTCTGATGACAGCAAGTCTCATAAAATGGGAAACATAGAAGAACAATTTCTCTTACATTCCTAGAGTCAGATCACAGAGAAGTGAACCAATGTTTTTTAATACTAAAAATGCAGAATGAAGTCTCAGCTCTTGAGGTATTGAAAACTCCTACCACATTGCACTGAAGGAGTGCAACATGCCTGAAATTTAAAACTAACTGAAATTCATCTGTTTGTAAATTCATAATACCTGCACAAGCACCACAGACTTAAAGCTTTCACATTGACAAAATTTCTGGTTTATCATCAGAATGTTTGATGATCACTACAGTTTCAATTCCATTTTTACAGCTCAAATCTAGAATTTTTTAATGGTTTTCCCAGCTGAAAATGCATTATTATATCCAAATAATTTCTCTAGTTCTTTCTATTTTTCACACCCTCTGTGAAGATGTCCATCATGCTCTTGTTGTGGAAGAGCTTTTGGGAGTATTTTTCTAATCTGTTTATTAGAAGATCTAATGAGAGTGCAGTCTAGAATGGCAAGAATTTTCCAAAAGATTTTGAATCACAATCCACAAGCAATCAAATAATCCTTGATTCTGCCAACTTCCAGTCACCTAGAGTTTGTGACATCTGATTTTGCCTTTGGAACCATCACCTAGACTGTTGGTTTTTTTCTCTTCACTACTGAAGCTCCATCCAGGAATTTCTCCCCAGGCTGCAGCCACTTCCTTGTAGCAAATTCAACAACTCTGTCTTTGGTCCCTTTTCCTCCCTCTCTCTACACAATTTACACAAGCAAATTTCCATTCTGCCCAAAACTTCCAGCTATGACTTTGCTGTCCTGATCTAATTTGTGAGGGAGTGGCCACAGGGCCCTAAAYTGAAGATGTCTTYTGAAACACAGRGGGTGGAAATACTSTTCTGCTACTAACAGCACAGTAAGAACACAAATTTTTAAAAGAATTAAATACAAGATCTTCTGCTCAATAAAGAGCAGCATATAACATATTTTTCATGCTCTTAACATCAGACTAGTTCAATGCTTTGGAAGGGGATGAAG
>NW_026623246.1:2809255-2847403 GCF_030028575.1 Malurus melanocephalus
AATGAATATAAAATAGATGTTTGAAAATTTAAAATCTGCAAAGGAGAGGGATCATTAAAAATACTGTCTAGACAGTCTTTTTAATTCTTAGCAAAGCACAGTCTCTTTTCAAAAGGATTATAGTGCAAATCTGACTTTGATAAGCAGTAGAGTCRCTGACTTTGCTTCAAAACAAAAACACAACATCCTGAAACAGGTGCTTTGTAGAAAGCTCAAGATACCACCCAGTTYATCTCTTGCTTCAGAACTGCAATATGACCACCCCGACTGCTTCTGACAAACAACTCTTCTTCAAATCCTCCAGTCATTGACACTCCACGGCATCCCCCCACCACTACCCCAATAACCTATCCCTTGTGCAGCTGTGGCAAGGGTGGGTTGAGAAGGCATTCCTTAAATTGTGAGGACTAAAGGATGGAATGAAAATTCTAAAGTTGTCCTGCACCTGAGCAGAGTTCCTGAGCCCTTCTCTGTGGTGACCTGAAGACAATATTCTCAGATTAGATATTGTTGTCATGCTCAAATATGCTCATTTTCCACAAGACTTTAGGCTACAGAATAATAACTTATGATGCCCCAAATCATTGCTACCTCTAAACTCAAAAATTCCAAGAGCAAAAGTTAGCCAYGAGAAAGATCAATGCAAATATTCACTGCCGCAAACAGCAAGGATAAACTTCAGTACAATATAATGATCTATAATGCAATATACAATAAATGTGCCATTAAATCCTGACATCAGTTTGACTCTTCCAAGCACTTAATGACAATGTTTAATTTTTATTTTACTGCTCTGCTATTCAAAGTGCTGGACATGTATTACATTAGTGTTTGTGGAAAAGATCATCTGCTAAATACAACTAGGGAAGGAACTGAAWTGTGCTTAGTGGCTTCCTTTCAGAGCTGTTATGAGAGCCCTTTAGAAGAGCAAAAGGTATAAATTACACAGTTCCAAAAATGTTATATCTTTTGAACACGGCACCAGCTAGCGTGATCCTTTGAGTTTCTTTCCCAGTTTCTTCAAAGGACAATTGGCGTACTTTCTCTAGAAGAAACTCTTGTTCTGGGTCCATTTTCAAGTGAAGTGTCATGAAAATATCATTTTCCCAGGGGACTTTTTTCATTAATGTTAGTTAAAAAAAAAAAAAAAAAAAAGGCTTGCCATTACAATTTTAAACTTTCCATAGGCTCAAACTAATCTGAGAATTAGTATCTAGATATATACAAAATTATAGAAATTTTATAATTTTATTTTAAAAATTCAATATTCTGGTTTGACAGATCTSTCCACTCAGTCATTTTAACGTATTTCATTGGTCTTCCTGGTTCAAGAAAATCAAGACCGCATTTTGCCACCAAAGGCAAGTATTATGCATAACTTCTTTAGTTGTTTTAAATAAAAGGAAAATTTAGGTAGTTTTTTATTCAAGTATTATTATCTAGTTTTCATATAAGAAACAAGGGTGCCTGGGCAGCTGACCGGATCCCAGCCTTAGGAACCCAGTTCTTAAAGCTCACTGTAGTGCACTGTATCAAARGAAAATTCTGATACCAGGGGCTAGGGCAGCATCAAAAACCAATTCATGCTTTCAGGATTTTAGGGCTGAAGTTTCCTATATCCAGAATACCTGCACTTGGAGAATTTATGCTAAACAAAACCATCTCCAAGATTACTTCTGTTCCAAAAGATGCGAGCACTAYGGGAGTTTCTTGTACCAATGGTGGAACTCCATGTGAGTTTTAGGAATCTGCTGCCCTTGCAGGAAGAATTGTGGTTTCACCGAGTGTCTGAAATCTGCAGCACGACAGGGAAGTTGTGCAGCACAAGGGAATTCCCCTTACTCCACAAAATATATTTCATGATTATTAAATGTATCACCCAAGCAGATTTCATTGGTCCTGTTCTTTTTAAATACACATCAATCTCCCAGGCACCTTTTCTAGTAGTTTCCATGTAAAAATACTTTGACATTAGTCTAACAAGCAGCTTTCAGTTTAAAAAAATGAAAAAACTCCATGTTGCACATACAATGCAATTTTACCAACACTTTTCACAGATTCTTCAAAAGGTTTGTGCAAGGAGTAGGAGATTTGATATTTATTTCCAGAAAGTATTAAAACAGTTCTGGTCCTTTCTTCAGTTTAATTGCCAATGCCAACTCTCAACCCTTTTTGTAAAGCACTAAAAATTAACTTTCACAATATCTCAGGTTTCTCATAGAAACCTGAGATATTTATCAAAAGAACATTTTGTACATCTTTATCCTATTTTGCAGCTGTTTTATGTTATGCATTATCAGTATTATTCTATCATATCTGCAGTAACCAAGTCCCTTTATAATACAAATTAACTTCACTCTTTCTTAAGTTTGATTCACTAAATTAGATAAATGAATGCGGCACATACCAGAATAATCAATTTTAATTGAGAATTTTGTTCTAGCTTARCTAAATAATAACAAAACCTAATAAAAGTAACTCAATATTGGAACARTAACAGAGGATACTGTAGTTCAGAGATATCTATCAACTCCATCAATACAACCTCTTTTACAAAATATAAAAAATAATAGAAGAATAATTTAGTAATCCCTCTAAACCTGAATACACCTTGTGCAATACCTGAAGCTTCAAACTACCAAAGAAAGCCAACAGGTTGTGTGATTCAATATTTTATCCAACAAGACACCATCCCATATTTAGATAATGCATGTGCCACTTGTTCAAAGCTTGCTTCCCTCATTCTGCAGCTAATATGGGTTTCCCCTAAGCATCCACCAGATATTTTATCAGATTTCAATCACAAGTTGTATTTCTCAAGCAAAAATATTTGCATTACCTGCAGAGAAGAATGTTAAAGAGCAAACAAATACTCCCCATTCCATCATACCCTTCCCTGTAAAGAGCTCTGTAGAAGGATGAGCAGTAACATACCCAAAAGAGTGTTGCAGCAATGGCTAAAAAATATGTGTACTATATGCTGTGTATTCACTACAGACTTCTTCAGCAAAAATTTATTCAAATATTTATCARTCCACTGGTAACCTCAAGGAAACTATCCTTGCTAGGTTATCTCTCKAGTCACTTATCACTTTATCTTGCACTTCCGGGCCATAACAGCTGCCCATAATGACCTTAAGTGTGCAGAGGGATGCTGTGGCTGTGGAGGGAACAGAGGATGGTGGGCACTGCAAYGCAAATACACTACCAGACCTCAATTTAGAGAAGTCAGGCAAAGTTTCACCATCTCAGCCCCTTGTAGTTCACCATATTCTTACTGAAACAAAACCTGGTCAGTAATTACGCTTCTCTGATTCAGCCTCCTCATATTCTTAACTGTTCTTTGGTGAAGAGCTTTTCCTCACTCTAAAACTTAAAAGCCAAACCCAAAGCTAATGATTAACATGCTGATTAAATGAATGCTTAACACCACCAAGTTACAGTGTTCTGCAATGTTTTTTCTTTTCTTTCAACAACTGTATCAAGAATATTTATTCTCCAGTTGAATCACATTCACTAAGCACTTCATCAAACAAAGCCAACAACATTACAGCCCATTAATTTTTCACTTTGGTCTAACGCCAAAACCAGTTAAAATACCTCACTACCTTTCATCCTGCAAATAATCACATTAACATGCATCTCCCTTCCCCCAGCCCAAACAGTACCTCATACATACTTTGCATTGCTCCTTRGTAATATTTGTTACAAAAGACACAACACCACTCTCCCCAAAAAGAGAATGAATTAGCCAAAAAAATAAACTCCCTTGAAATCTCAGAAAAGAGGTCACAGCGTCTCCTATTATTGTCTGAATTTTGCCAAGGCCTTCATCAGCAATTAAAGAAAAGAACACAAATATTTCAGAAGACAGTTTCRAGATGAAGAATTTTAGTGTAAAAGAAACCAAAGGAAAAGTTTCAACAAAAACAGTTTAAAATAAAAGCAACAGTGAAATGTGACCAAAAACAAGTACAAAACAGCTGTCATTTGGGATTCTGTAGACACAACTTTGGAAGATAATAATGCCTGCAGATACCCTGATGAGAGGCAGTGAATTCAGAACCTTGCTTTATTATGTGCTTTTAYCCAGGTAAGTTTCCATCTATTCTCTCCCCTTTCTCTTTATGTGCCTGTCTGGGAAACTCACATAAACCCTTAACTTATCCCTTCCATCAAATTTGGTTGAAACCCAGCAAAAACTAAACAGTTGCTGAGAAATGACCAGACATACACAGAGCATGTGCTCAGCATAAGGAGGAAAGCAGACTGCCATCACATTTGCCTGAACAAAGGGAGAGCAACAGTACAATTAAAAAGTCAAAAAAGCATCAGTAGCTTTACCAAACACAGCATTCTCATGCCATGAATGTTGTATATATTTGCAGTCCAGAATAAGCTCAAAGTCAGTCCTTTAAATTGGCTGACCTATTTCCTAGAGCCCTCCAAACGTTTTGCAAGGAAAGAAATCTCACTTGTTAATGCTCTACACTGAAGTCTTTATTGTCATGACTTAAAGTTTTGCTAAAGACTTCTGTGAATGAGGTTTAAAGACTTATTTTCAAATTCTCTTTAATTCCYTAAATTCAGGAGCTGTTTTCCACAAGAAACAATAATAAAAAACTTTTTATTATTCACGATGAAACCTTGAACAATATAATGTAATGGTGAAATTCATCAGGAAAGACTCAGACCCTCAGCATTTGTCACAGGCCAAGAAATGCAGTTTTCCTAAAATTCTGCCTGCAAAAGTCTTCRCAATTTACAGAGAAGTCCTTTATGGTACCTGTCAGTATTCTGCTTTCTGCACAAACACATCTGATGAGAAAGTTTGTCTGAGTAGGTCTTGTTGCTGGTTTCAGRTGGCAACTCGAGGAGGAAATAAAAATCACAATATTTACTATGATGCCAATGCAAAATAAAGAGTGATATAACTTCCTATTTTAGAGCTCTTTCAATACCTACAAGAAAAAYTAGATTTTAAAAAGTCTGCTATTATATATAGAAATATTTTATACAGACTTATAAATATTTACTACAATTTTAGCATAAATCAAACAGTTCAAAGAAAATACTGGAGGAATTTGCCAAATAGTCAAGAATGTCTTTTATATTCAAATGGTGATTTCATCTGTATATCCTGCTGGTGGGACATGCTTGATTATGTAACAGGCTTATATGGAAATTATGGTAAACTGTTCACTTTGGTGCTCAAAAAAACAGACTCAACRAACTATAGCTTTCAATGTTTCTTTTCTGCGTAATCCAAACACTCTCCTCTTTCATACTGCATATTAATTTTTCCCAGACAGTTAATACACTAACTATTCTTTTCCTAGGATTGGCTCTGAAGGGGAAAAAATTATTTTTGTAGATCTTTGACAAGACAGTTGATTGYTGTGGCATGTTTACTCCCAACATGAACTCCAAAATGTCATATTGTGCCTCATTCAGCCTTGCTACTTTAAAACTGTGCCAACATAACAACTTGAGTGCTTTCAGCAAACTGTTGTATTTCTTGTGGCATCACTGCATGTGCACAGTCAAAAATATTTTGCTTCTAAGTTGYTAACATGATTCAGTTCTGTTTTGATTATTACATGCTTGATTACATGTCATCAAGAAGTTACATTAAAGTGACAGGACTTAGAGACACATTGTTCTGTGTTTAAGATTACGTGTTTTTACACCTTAAAATATAATTTCTCAGTCCTGTGTACAAGATACATKCTTAGTAAAAAGAAGTTTTAAGTCATTTCTGAAGATATACAAATTMATATATCTAAATTTAAATCGATGGAGGAGGGGAAAATTGTAAATCTCACTTCCGTAGTGACTTTTTCAAGTCACTCTTTGTTATGTAAGAAGCAAAAAAATACCCTCTAGCATACACGGAAGGCAGCCTTGCCCAGCACAAATGCAGAGGCAACCAAGAAGAGGGAGCCAAAGGCTCTTTCCTGTCTACTTCCTATGATCTCAAAACAAATGACACTTTTACGCCAGTCTTTCTGAATGTCATTGATGAAAGCAAAGAACAAACAATTTAAAAGCAGGCACTATAGAAATTAACCAGACATGACTGATTTTCCATTAGCTAAGTTTGGAGAAATGACCATGCCCTTTGAAGGAAAGCTCAGAAATTATAATCACTTTTTWATACCTATTTTGGTATCAGTGACTTGCAGAGAGTTATCATCTGCATTTCACTACACCTTTTGCTATGAAAAGAGGCCAGTCAATGATCACTGCAAACTCACCACAGGTATTTTTGGTACTCAGAACAAATCCTCAAAGCAAAAATTTTTTAAAAACTGATTTATTTCACTGTTGTTGTAAATAAAAGGAATTATGTTTCCTCTCTGAACTCTCCTTGTAAGATACATAAATAATTCAGTATTTAAGGTTTTTTGGGTTTGCATAGCTGAGATAAGCAGCTGTGACTTTTTCTCAAGGGAAGGGTGGTTCCTTCCCAGCAAAACAATCCAGGTCATCTGTCACTATAATGGCATCAACTCTATGAAGCAGTAATTTATTTTTAAAGACTTACTAATTTGAATGCACTGTACTGTACTTGAAAATGCTAGAAAGAAGAATCAGAATTTATTTTTGTGAAAGGCAGATTACACAACTCTCTTACATCTCTAGTTCTGGTTCTGACCCTTCTATCTAGACACTATTTCAGCGACATTCCAATAGTTGATAGCAATATCAAAGAATTCAGCAATTTTGGGACCCTGAAATACTTCAGTAATGAATCAGACCTTTTCTTTCATTCTGCTACTCCTTTTTATTCCTATTAGAGCCTTTCCCTTCTGCCTTTTCCCTGCAGCTTTCATGCCCTCCACAGAGAGCTGTGGCCCGGCAGCCCAGCACAGACATGCGTCAGCTCATGGCAGGCTGTCCTCCTACCCAGCCACCATTCATCCCTGCTGGAGGATCTCTGACACTCAGAAGATAGCAGAGGAGCTGCTGCAAAAGCCATGAAATGCAGCTCTGAGGATCAGCTTCAAGGCAGCTCTCAATTGCCAGCAGAGTGCCATTGATTTCACACGCTGTGATTTTGTTGCTGCTGCTTCCCATATTTCAACACCTGGGCTGTGCAATTCTATTTGCATCTCTGAAAGGAGCAGTCAAAAAGACCAACAGTTGTCAAGTACTTCAATCACACACCACTGGTTTTATGTGAACATGGTTTGGCCACTAGCACAGACAGACCCAAAACTTTTCCTGCTCCTGTTTACCCYTTATCTGACAGCAGAGTTAAGGGATATAGAGCTGGTGTTAAGTCCCTGATTATCTGCTATGAGTCACTCTGCTTGCACACAGAGCAAATATACATTAAAGCAAGCATTTAAGAGAATGTTCAGCTCTACTTACAGCCTGTGTGAAAAAAGATGAGAAGAAAGGGACAGAAGAGGAGCATTAAAATTTCACCAATGTCATCCAACTTGAATCTCATATACAGCATAGTTGGTGCAATGCTCAGAGAAGGGCTAAAATTGCTTTACTTCCCTTCATGAGCAAAACCACGCCTGGTGGGTCTAGCTGAAAGATGGATGGCTTTGACCAGACCATTATCTGTGACTTTATTACATAAAATTCTGAGCAACTTGGTTTTCCTTTTGCATTATTACTGCATAACTCTGTGGCAGACATATATGTAATTCAACAAAAATTAYATAATAGCCTATTCTTTTCCACTAACCCTGCTCTGCAGTGCAACTATAGCTCTCTATCACACTTACTTTACCTAGCTCCACTGCAGGGTTAATTACCTTGGGCAGATCTTTGTGCTAACACAGCAGTGTTGCTTTTAGTATTTGAACAATCTTGTTTAGGGCCTCCTGAGTGCCTCTCTGCACGGTGCCTCAGGGACACGTTCTGAGAGCTGTGTTCTTCTAAGCGCCTTGAAGCTGTGCACCAACTCCCCAGATGAGAACTGGATGCCTATATCCATCTTCTAGGCACTTTTAAAACACTTGCTCTCAGCTTTGTTTTACACAAAATGATAATAGTTCTTACTTCAGTAGGGTGCAAAATTAAACAGCAGATGAGGAATCAAAGTGAGGAAACCCCCAGAAAAGAGCTGGCCTAATACACAACCACTCAACCACTGAATCCCAGAAGCAAGCCTAAAGATAAATTGGGACCAAGTTCTCAAAAATTTCATACAGACCCCTAACTCCACATGAATAATATAGGGTTGRTGCTGGAACAGAAAATAAAGCACACCAGACGTTGGATTTAACGGGTTTTTAAACAACTTTAAAAAAAAATCCATTCAGAACAGTTAAACATAAAGACAAAACTCTGAGGAAGCACCGTATCACAGACTGCTGGAAGCCAGGAATACAAGACAGAAGTCTCCAGAGTCCTTGACATATTCAGACTTTCTTTCCTCACTCTTTCCCAGGGCTACTGATACAAATGGGATGTGCACTACATGGAGCTCTAGTTGACCACATATGGCTATTTCTATGATCTTTACTCAACATTTTAGGACAGGCTGAAAGGAAAGAGGTGGTAACAACACAGCCCCTTCTTTACCTCCTACAAGAYTGTAATCCTCCACTCTTAAAGCAGAGCTTGGTGAAATAGAGGAGCTGACAAAGAGGGGTTTGGAGACATTCTTCCCATTTATAAATACATCCATGTGGAAARGATAAGCAATATGAATAGTCTTTATAAGACAACGGATAAACAGAAGAAAATACAGCTGGGACCTTTACGCAGTCTCTATTTTATTAACAAACAGCTAAGAGAATTTGTTTGGTTTAATACCTCAGCTCTGGATACAAGTTGCTGTTTCAATATAGTCTTTAGTTTCTATAAATTTTTTATGCAARTATAATAGACATTTTCACMAACTCACAGACATCCTTAACTTKGAGTTTAGCTCKCTTAACTAACTCYTTTGGCACACAGCAATTTGAACTCYGTTCAGGTTCCTTTCCGGAAAAAGCACAATAGGCAATCTTCGTTCCGACAGAAAAAGCATAAATCATCCACTGTTGTGCAAAGTCAAGTAGGGAAACAGTTGTTTTCTTAGTGTGAGACAAAGTAATATTGCACACAATACAYACAGGGGCAGTCTCAGCTGGTTTGGGTTTGCTTGTTTACAATCCCAGCAGCAGAACAGTGTCGACTGAGCCACACACAACATGCCACCAAGAGCTTCCAGTGSAGGCTGCATGAAGAAACGCCAGCAGTGCTTTTCTCTCCCCTGCCTTACAATTTTAAGTCAACAAATCAAAGCAATTATTTGCAGTTCTAAAGCCAGCTATAATTTGCACCTTTTGCACAATGATGTCTGTCTTGAATGATGTAATTTCCTTCTAGCTCCCTACAAACAGAGCATACCGCTAGAATTCTGCCTTCTGAAGCCTGGGAATGGAGCTCCTAAACRAACAGCAACTTCAGTCAGTGGTTCAGCTTCTTTTAACTATCAAAATTCAACACTTCTTTTTTATTAACTAATGGAGTGAGATATGTGGCTGCTCAAAGCAAACAGAATATGGTCTCCAAAATCAGCATGTTTTTTTGGAATCCCTAAATGCAGAAAATAAGTCTGTGGACAAAATAACATTATTCTTGCTAAACAAAATCTCCCAACTGCTATTTTAGGGCTCACTCCTCAAAGACACCAAGTACAATGAAGAACTAAATGATGGGATATAATTCCAGCCCCCTTATCAGCAATATGTAAGAGAGAGGAAATGGATCAAAAATACCCTGAACCAGACAGTGGCTTAGAAAAAAGGGCTGAAAAGCTTAAAACAGCCACAAACAAAACTACACAACTTCAGCTATAATAAACTCAATTCCAAAAGCCCTGTGTCATGACAAAGGAACAGGAAGCACAGAAGAAGTGACAGAGTGGCTGATTTCCACACTTAGCCAGTCATTTTGGYTGTCATTGTGAATGTGTACAAGGATCATAAGGATTCATTACTCACAGAAGAAAGATATACCAGGTTCCAAGTTTCAATATTAATGAATATTGAATATTGAATATATTGAATATCTAGCTGCTCAAGAAATAATCTTTCTCCTTTGGAAATTTAACCATATTTAACCATCCTACTCAAAGATATTTTGTGTGATGTTTCCAGAATGTCCAAYTAACAGCATGCCAGGGCCATGAGATTAACACCTGCCTACGTAAGCCACTGACAATAATCCAGTATAAAATACTGACAGCTGGAGCCAAAGACACAGAAGCAGATACTGACCTGTAATGAAACAGAATTTGACACAATAGACTGAAAGTTAGCCACACCAAATTTTCACCTCACACAGCAAAATTAATAAAAATTTCTGATAACTGCCTGATATATATATATGTTTAATACTATTAATTATACTCTTACCAATGTTAATGTTTCCTGATGATAAACAAAAGCATTTATTGCTTGCTTTGCATTACAAAGAATATACAAACAAGATGTATTTAAAAATTACGTGTTCTAATACAAGCCAATTCAAATGACTAACAGAGTTTAGTGTATTTTAACAAGTTTCCACTTTCTAATTCATMCTGATGCCGTGCCAAATTTGTCGTAAATAAGCAGCATTTATTCCATCTACTGCACATTGAATGGGCTGTAGGGAGTGAATGCCAATTCAGTGTCAGGCCTTCTCATCTTTTTTTTTATGGCAGCATTTGTATCTTATGCACTTTAAAATCAGCAACAGTAAGATAGGTTTCTCCTTTTCAAAACTTTGATTTTAATTGCTTTCCAGGCAAAGGGGTGATCTGATGTCTAACAACTGCAGTTGCTGTTGGTCTGGTTATTTAATGGTAAAAATTAACCATCCCATATTAATGAAGAGCCTCTCCTCTCCTACGACTAGAAAAATAACTAGTGAGTTTAACTACTAGTCAATAATAACTACTGCTTACTGTGAATAATGTGATCAAATTCTTTAAACAAGYCAGAGAAAGAGAGTTACACATTGGTCCACTACTCATTTGGGGCATAGTTCGATGATACTGATCATGCTAATGACAAGAATACTGCCCTCAATTTGATGGATCTGAAGAGAGTCCATGACTGATTTATCCATCATCATGTCCATCCATGAAAGATTTGCTAATCAGCTTGAAACCAATCTGGTTTGACATTTGGCTGAGTCATAAGCTACAGACAAGGCTGCACTCCTTCCACTCAGGAAAGGCTTCATAACCGTCTCCATGAGCCTTTTCCAGAACAGCCATATCTCTGGCTAACAGAGCAGTTAACTTTAAGGCAGAATTCCAGCTTCACTTCCAGCTTAGGAAGCTTAAAACAATGCTGTCGGGTTCCTCCTAACTATCCTAACAGGCCTTCATGGTGTTACTATTTAAAAATCCAGGGAGACTCCCAAGGCCAGCCTGGGAGCTGGGAATTAATTGGAAGTTTCAAATTCAAAGTCCCATCCTTCCTCCCTTTGGGCACAGCTCTGCCACCCATGCCCAGAAGAGGCAATGCAGACAACTCTGTGCTCCACTGCTCACAAGTTCCACTGCTCACAGCAGCAAATCCCACCAGACACCATTGGGCCAGGCTGAGCACTCTTTGCTCCAGAGAAGCAATAGACAACCAGCARCTGGRAATCGAGCCACTGGATAACCCAAAKTGTTTCAGTGTTTGCATCTACTTTTATGACTCCTTTGAGAAAACACATGGTCCAGATGCTGAGCATCAGTATTTTGTCATTAAGCTTAACAGGTGTCAAAAAAATTATCTGCACAGCTCTCGAACTAGCACAATGACAGAGAAGAGTTAGAAAGTGGACTGAATGGTAAACACCACTTCAAGGAAGTGTTTACTTTTCTTAAGCCTAAAYTCCAGATTCACACATGAGGTTTTTTATGCTGCATGCCAAAAAAATGCTCAATGCTGGAAAGATAAAAGCAGTTCTGACTTGAAAAGTCTGTTGTGTGAAGAAAGATAATGAGCCAGCATCTCCTTCTCTCATGGAGAAGTACACAAAAGAGTAACCTTGGTTTGTTGTCTTTCCAGTTCTCTAAATAATCTTCTCCTTCTTCAAGAAGTTCTCTTTCTTCTTTGGTAGGRTGACAATCCCAGTGGAATTATTTAGAAGATCTCATGGCAGACAACAAATGTCTAATCTGTTACTAATATCAAAGATGGTTGAATATGGAYAATATGGGAAATTATGAAAGGCCAYCCCTACAYGACAAAAGTAATAGCAGAGCAGAAGATTTAAGAGCAAACAAGAGCCCAGCTGCAGATATTTCCTCMAGCCTCAAATGGAGTTTGCATAGAGTACTAAACATTTATACTAACTAAAAGCAAAGATATACACCAAGAAAAAAGCAGCACAGTCTGATTAATGAGAAAAGACAGTAAATATCATCAGACTACCACTTAAACATCACCTTTCCAAGATGCATGCAAATTCATCCATCACTCACAACCATCACTTTAATGTTTAGAAAGYTGGTAGGACAAATGTCTTCAATTAAACCAACAGAAAAGACACAAGAAATTATAACAGGTAACAAATTCGGGACATTGAAAATACATTCAGAAATACTGTTCCAATAGCAAATTGACAGTAAAYTGTAGGCCTTACTTTTTACAAATAATTGTCTACACTTAAACACAAATGCAAACCAACAGAAAACACAAACCTCATTGATTTTCTTGYAAAACTATCTATAGTTTCTCTAAATCATTGCCATGCCTCCAACAACAAATATTGCAGTTCATCAGAACTGTAATAAGACTGTTCACAGGACAATAACACAGAATTTTTTAAAAACCAGAAACCTAGCCAACAAGCTATGAGTATGGGGAAAAAAAACACACCTCTCTCATTACACTTTTCTGACTATGTTACATCTTGGTAGMAGTCCTGAGAGATCCATCCAATACAGAATTATAATCAAAAAGGAAAAGTGAATGTGTGGGCCTGCATTAATCCTTCTCTTTGTTACATACTGATTCTATTAATTTACAATTAGTTCTTAGATTAGAAACTTAAAATTTTATTTCATAAAAACCACTGGGAATTAGAAGAAACTGCAGATGGAATTAATTGGACTTGGAGGAGGAAAAAGAAGTATTTTGTCTGACTTACAGCTCAAAGTGCCATCATCTCAGTGTTTTCCACTACAATAACTGCTAATAAGCTTGTAGCTGCTCAAGCCAAGCCACAGTAAAAGAAAGCAGGGTAGTTGGAGCCCACAGTCTGGCTAGATGTTAGTCCTTTATTGTCAGAGTATGTATTTCACCATAGCTGCTCTTGAGGTTGTCCAGAAAATCCTGTTCATCTGCTCACTCAGAAGGAACCAGAAGTAATATGGTAGTTCAAAAACCTGGTCAGCAGGTAGTGGGGTGTCCAAAACATGCATTGAAAAAAAAAAAGGAAAGTTACTCTTTGCTAACACAGCACAGTGCTTTCTGCAGGCAGGAAATAATTGAGAGGCACGTGGGAATGATAGCRGGGGGCCAAAAAGATCCTACTAAGATCACATAACTTTTATTTGCTGCTGCTGCTGTGACTGAAAATTATTCACATGTACTGATGTTACCTGGACCACTATCCCACTTGAAATAAGGGCAGTAACTACAAGCCACATATTCAGCTGAAATTACAAATAATTTAAATAGGCCAAAATTCTACTTTCTTAATCAGCTTAGATCAATGCACAAATCTATCCCCATGTTACGATCAAAACATGGGATTCATCACCACCTCTGCCCCACCACCCTGCCCTGTAACCCCCACATCCCCCTAGCTTCAGCAATGCCAATCATGTGCCCCAAAAGCAGCAGTATTAATCAAAAAAAAAAAGGTGAAAGTGATGGAAGCAGCAGAAGGGAGACAGAACTGAGACTTTCAATGGCAACGCAGTCTTAATTTAAGATCAACTGAAACAGATCACAAAGCAACACCTGAACCAATGCCAGGATTACAAACAATTTGCCCAATGATTCCAGAACAATATACAGYTGCAAATTCTGACTTCCTACAGCAGAATCTCTTAAAATATGTGCACGCATAGTAATTTTTAAAAACTTAACCAGATTTATGAAAAAAAATACAACTAATGCCTAAATAGTCCTAAGATAGAGACACTGAAGGGGAACAGCTGTGAACAGATGCTTGTGGTCTGTGGTGTTTGACATCTCCAAATGCTGATGCCTGGATAGCCCATTATTATAGCTCAATTTCCTTGCAATTACATGAGGAAAAGCAGATTCTACATAGTCAAACAATAAAAGGTTTTGTTGTTTCCCTTTTAAACAAGAGGTAAGGTGAATCAGAAGGCCGATAGAACAGTTTGCTAAAATGAGTTTCCCCCACCCAAATATAAACAATGGGAAAATCAGTCACCAGAAAATATTTGTCTTCTTAGAACAGAAAAATAAAAGAAGATCGGGGAAAGACAGCAGAATGGGCATTTCAAAATTTCTGGCATTGTGAAACAGATAAAGATGGTTACTTGTGACTTCAAAAAAAGTATCATTAGAAAACTACAAAAAGAATGTTTAAAAAACAGTATTTAAAAACTTCACACAATTTAGTTATCCTTTATTATCTTTTTAGAATAATTCTAATAATAGTTACTACAAACAAATCATATAAAAGTGTTTTACTAGCTATGTCTATGAAATAATAAATCAGTGGTATTAGTCAAGATCCCAAATGTCAATCTCATTCAGGTACTGTATGAAAAGGCAACCATTATTGCATATTTATGATATCACAAGTAAAAAAAAAAAAGTAAGTAAATTGTCCCCACTTTCTGCTTTTAAAACATTAAAAAAAGTCTGTTAAGGTTACATCAAGTGTGTTTTAAGAGTAAAGTTATCTTCATTCCAAATACATTAACTTCCTTCACTAAAACTGACAACTGCAAAAATTGTTTTTTCATTTCCAAATAAGCTAACTTTTAAAATATAATTTCTGAGCATGTTGAATGTAAATATTTTTATTTCAAGAAACACTATCTCACCTTCTCAGATCTGTAATTTTCTTTCACACAAAGCATTATTAGACACCATCTTGCCTTAACTGCTGCATCACTAAGTACTCTGGAGAGGTCTCATTTAATCTTTCTCTCCTCAGAGATACCTGACTTTACATGAAGTATTTCAACATTCATTGAGTCAGAGATCAACACAGTCAGAATGAGTCTATGTTTTAGTCTTTTACTCGGGAGGTAGGACAAAAAAGAGAAAAAAACCCAGTGCTTAAGCATGAGGAACAGCATCCCACCTGTTCCCTTACTGGTACGTAGTATGAACAGTGAGGTGTGGTAGCTCAGCTTGCTTTGAAGCAGAAACCTGGTTTCCAAAATCATTCTTGCCAAGACTGGAAATTGCCAGGGGCATAAGGAGCACCACACCACCTCTGTTCAACATTTGTCTTCCATGACTATTTTCATTCACTGAYAGATAAAACTTGCAGATCTAATTCCTAGGGGTGAAGGAGGGGTGGGTCTTTATTAGGAATTGCATCAAATACTTTTCTTATTTAAAATTCTATGGGCATATCTGCACTGGGTAAACTGTGAATGCTGAGCCAAATTGAATTCAAGTGTGAGTTCAAAATGCATTAGTTAAAACATATTAAACCCCATGTGGACATTTTCATTCATAAGTAAAGTGGCCTAGTTTAATCTGATTTAATTAATATGTTACAAATTCACCCCCTTGTTAATTACACCTCATTTTTCTGAGCATGCCCATGAAGTCACTCTGCAAAGGGCTGTGAAACACGGGCCTTGTGAACTTCTCTCCTCTCCTCCTTCTCGCATAATCTCCGGGTTAGGCACCGGCCTTTGTGCAAGCCAGAGCCAGTTTGAGGGGACAGAATTGTGCCTGCATTTGGAGCACACAGCTGACAACAAGAGTGCTGGAAGTAGGAGGGAATTAGGAGAGTTTCCAGCTCAATGTGCAAGTCTTAACAAGCCTGGACAAGRCTCACAGGAAAAAAATCTGCTGTAGAATAACTGGTGTGATACACTGCTAGACACAGGAACAATTAAGAGCATGGAAAGCTGTATTACCTGAATGTTCAAGACTAATCTAAACAAGTATTACTTTTTTCTTGTTCATGTTTTATACAAGATTCTGGTTTATCATACTCTTTTCTGTTATGTTTCTTTCTTATTTCTGTTTGAATGTAGGTCGAAGGAATTAAACTCTGGAACTGTAATCAAAACAAGAATAACACTACAATTAAAACTGGAAAGTAAATGCTAGTTCTTAGTCACAATAATCTTGTTTTCTAGTCCTAGGCTTTTTAAGCACTGGTACTACTCATATCAAGCCCCTACAGAGCAGGCAAAAGACACTGAAACAACACACACACAAAAACTATTTCATTTGTTATTTACATCTTTACAGCAGCAGCTCTAGTACTGCAACCTTGGCATCTTAAAAATTATTGCACAGTGCAAARACAATGAGCTAAACTGAAGCTAAACGTTGGGATATTTGGTGGTAAGACTTGGGCCTTTCTGTCCTCTGTTTGCTCAACTAAGAACAGCTCCTATCAGCAGTGACATTAATTCACTGCTCTGACGGTTGTCCTATGGCCTGTGTGAAAGAGTTGGTAGTTTCTGTTCCTACTGGGCAGGTATCCAAGCTGTAAAGCTACTGTTCACTTGTCACTAATTGATACCCTCGGTAGTCCATTAAGGAAACTATGGAATGAATAAGCACCTCTCACTGGTAAAAATATGCTCAGGATATGGTAAAAAGATTGTGGYGCACTGGCAAAAGAGCATGAGAAAGGCTTCGCTGCTACTCATGCTCCATCCATTCAGAAGATAAATAGAGGGCTTCATTCTTCAGATCTGTCACTTTGGCATCTTTCATCGCAATAAATTAGCATTTAAGAAAAAGCTACAGGAAAATGAATTCTTCTTGCTAGTGACAAAACCCAATTCTCACACATAAACATAACAAAGGACAATCACTTCATAAAATATTCTCTGGAAAATAATGTATTATTCATACACTGAATCATGCAAAATTTCTCTGACCTTTTGTGCTTGGCTTTTTCTGGATGTCATCAACTGTTTTATAACTTTYTTGGAGTTTTCATTCTTTTAAACTCATCCAAATTAAGAAATAATTTGATCTTGTATTTTAAATCATCATAAAACCATTCTACAAGAAATCTGAGAGAGAAGCAACACTTATCYTTTTCCAGTCTCTCCCAGTGTCTATTCATGCAAGACTTACTAATTGTTAAACAATCCTCTAGTTTCATTTTTGGCTTCTTTTGCATAATGTGTTGTTAAATTACATTAACTTAATGAATAAGCATTTCAGTAGAGATACTTCATTTCCTTTGTAACCATTTCAAACAAGGAAGACAGCATTCTAATTTACAGCATCTAACAATCTCAAAAATTAATGCTCAATGCTAAACAGCTGGAAGCAGTAATACTAAAACTGTGCCAAATACACAGAGACAACTCGAGCATTTAAACTGCAGCCATTACAGTTTATACCATGGTGGCACATTCCTGACAGACAATCATGCCATCTCACYGCCACTATCACTGAATACTCACACAGACCAATATTTGCCCTAAAAGGAACGCTTTCCATCAGTTTTGTGCCTATTTTTTGTGAGTCGTGCAATGATAGAATTTTGCATCTTTTTCCATGGGAAAGTGCAGCAGCCGGTCTGGCCGGTGCATCTAGTCACTATGCCAAGGCTGTAACATTATCTCATGCCTGAGAAACCTTGTACTCCTCTGACATCAGTTGAAAATGAGAGTAGCTGGAAAATGGTCAAATGCAGCTCAGTGAAATAACACCCTTGCAATTTCTCATTGATACCCCCAGCCAGTATCAGGCCATGAATTGTTGCAGTCAYCATAAATCACAGCCATGCAGCAAGCAATGTTTAACACAAGTTTTCCAGCAATACAGCTGATTACAATTACACACAGAATAATTTCTAAACAGTCACAGAAATAAATTCTGAGTATAGCAGACAAAGCAAAATTGTGAGATTTCAAAGTCATAAGCATTCAAAGTAAATTTAAGAAAAGAAAGACGTCATCTATTTTTACAAGGGAAGAAATGAAACAAAAGGAACTCAGTTTTTGTTTCAATAAGCGTGGCTTAGAAACTTTTACAAATGCTCTGCCCCTGCTGAAATAATACATCCTATTGTCCTACTGCTGAGCACCCAGCAGTAAAGCAACACCCAGCATGAGCAGCAGCTTTTCAGCTTTTCTCATAGCRGGGCAGCTATAGACATACCCACATTTTCTAAACTTTTACCATTCAAGGCAGCTCAGCMACTGCCAAGACTTTTGAAGAACTTGCACTGAACATACAGTGTCTAACCTTACAATTCAAATATCACATTCAAAGATGGAGTTAACTGTCTATAGTTCTTTGCTTTGTCTTCTCCCCAGGCTGTAGTAGCTTTAATCTAGGACTAAGAAGAAATAGAGAAAACACTATTGCATGTTTAAAGTCAACTCAAAATCACTGAATGAACGAGAACAATAAAAATCAAACACAGWATTTCCCAACACTGCAGATAGTCATATGCTTGTTAACAGAGTTGATRCAGAAAAAAAATTCATTTCTACCATCTTTAAAACAGCTGATGTTACCTTGGAGTACAATACAAAACTGCAAAACACAAGACTTTGAACGTCTTGGTTTATTTGAGTCATTACTGGAAAATTCTGATTACCTAATGGCAATTCCCCTCTGGGTGTGCATTTTTTTGCATTATTATAAAGATTTTTTTTTTCATTATTATAAAGATAAATAAGTAGGCCCTACATTTTACAGTCTTACACACAGACTGGGCCCTGTAGAACTTTATCTAGCTAAATCTGTTTTCCACCATTCCATAGTTATGTTCTGGTAGTGATACTGGCACAGTATTTCAATTCTTCCGCAATGGGCAGCTCAGTGAGCCACAGAAACAATTCAAACCTACATGTGACATGCAAAGCTCCACCTCAGCCTTTGCTTGAGCATGACACGATGAAGGAACAGATCAGGCATACCCTGTGTAGGACTGTGAATATAATACTACTACAGAGTGTGGGAGGCAAGCTATTTCACTGCAAGGAAAATCTGACAGTGGAAATTTCCATTCCCTGCATACTTTAAAGGTAAACTTGGATCTTATGCATGAAAAGCATTCAAAACTGGGAAACAGTAAGCTTGTGTACCTGCACCAATAGAAACTTAAATCAACACTTTGATTTTGCTTTAGGAGTTAGTGAACCCCTCCATAATTCTCCAATGTACCCACCTTACAGCCACAGCACACACACAGGACACTGGCCAGGTAAAAATACATRTGTTTAATGTATGTTTGACAAAAATGTGTATGTCAAAGCAGCTTACTGCAGATCAAAACAACTGTTCTCACACGGTGCAGCCTGACTCCACTTCTGCCCGATTCTTCACCTGTTTTTCCCCTTGCCACTCTTTTAAATTCATCTCTAGCTTCCTCTGTCTTGACCTCTGATACACACATCTTGCTTCTGCATGTTTTAATGCCCACAGAAAATGTGTGGATGACCCTTCCCATTTTCACTAGTTCCATTAACTTCAGATTTCATGAACCAGTTGAATTTGATCCTTCCCAGACATTATTTTAACCTTTCTTGATATCCTCAATCCAGATTTCCCCAGAATCTCTACTCCAGTCTCCCCAAACTCTGAACAGATACTCTATTTTTCAGTGGGAATTACTGTATGAAACAAACAAAAGCATTCAACCCTATTACACTGCTTATAATCTCATGTTCACATCTAGTGAGAGCCATTCAAACAGAAGTTACTGTGATGTTCTTCCTTTCTTGCTACAGTCTGAAAGCCGAATACTATATCACCCAAGGACATCTCTGAGTTCAATAATAAAGTTATKGCATTTATGTGATTTGGGAAAATTCAAAGCTTGAGGGGAGGGGGTTAGATGAGAACATTCTGTTTACTGCTATCACCAGCAAGCCAAACAGAAAATTCTATTTATTAAAAAAGTTCGAAACAACAAAACAAGCTTAAAATATATATACTTTAATTGCAAGGTGCATAACACAGGAGTCATTCTATTAGAACAGAAAATGCTAATGAAATACTAAAAAAAAAGAATCTGTCAAACACTAAAATAAAATCACAAAATGTACTAAATTTGCTAAATCCTCGTCACCATCTTCTCTTTATAGAACACCCACACTGTGCCAGTACTGTACAAGAAAAAAATCAATCCTTGATACAGTTGTTTATAATCTATATAGACAACACAAGAAGCAGTAACGAAGGTCAAAGCAGTTGGAAGAGACTAAAGCAGGAATGTGGTAGTCACAGTTAGRAGTTTGTTTTGCTTACTTTCTGTATTTTCTGAATCATTTTACTTCTTATAGTAAACCTTAATGAAGATGCAACAGAAAAAAAAGGGATTTAAAAGTCTTTTTGAATGCTTTTTCACAAAGGAGGGGTTTGAATGAGAATGGAGTCAAGACTGGAAATACAAGGGTGGAATTGGAGGGAATATAAAAGGAATTAATAGTTATACATTATCCAGTAGGTAAAGTCAAAACCAGAGACAAAATAGGGCAGCTCTTGGCAACACTTAGAAAGGCCAGAGAGAGGCAAAAGATGG
This sequence comes from Malurus melanocephalus, assembly GCF_030028575.1. NCBI lineage: Eukaryota > Metazoa > Chordata > Aves > Passeriformes > Maluridae > Malurus > Malurus melanocephalus. Next base: position 2,829,875 of record NW_026623246.1, read on the forward strand.
AAAAATGGACATCCAAATAAATGAAAGGYGCCAAACAAACCATCAACATTTCAAAACAGAAGTACAGACAAGGGGGACACTAGTGGAAATGCAGTGCGTGAAATGCAGGAGGAAATTGWTTCAAGCTGGGGGAGAAAGAAGATGTATGAAAGTTACATACCACAGTTTTGCTTACATGGGACAGAAGATGAAGACAATGGCCCTCAAGGAAATGCAGAAGTACAARAGCCTGGGGAAAAGAGGTGGACAGGTTTTGCCATTTACATTTTGTTAGCAGAATGCTGTCAGAGAAGTCTGAAGTAAGGAGGGAAGCTGATCTATTCAACCCTTATAAACCCCTATCCCCTACAGTCCCAAAATGAAACAAGATTATCCAGGAATGTTACCAAGGAGAGGCCTGATGGAATTCTCTTTCCCCACATCATAAATAAAACATCATGTAAGGCACYAGAAGGTGCCACAAATGCTGGCAAAACCCATGTCCAAACCTGGGGGGAAGAAAAAAAAAAAGGGGGGAAGAGGCATGAACAAACAAACATTGTGAAGCCTGAAGAAGAAAATAATTTACCATACATGTAAATAATGATTCTCATGTCATCAACAATACCCAGGTACAAGTGTAAAAGGTCTCTTACAAGGTGGCCAGGTAAAAACTGTTGTTACGAAGTCTGAAGTGAAATTTCCAGAGAGTAAAGGAGACCCAAGAAGAGACTGTCAAACAGAGAATTAGCAATAAGGTCAAGGATAAGAGAGTAGACAGAATTTTCAAGCAGCACAGAAACATAAAGAGGAGGAAAGAAAGGGCAACTGCAGCTGCAAAGGAAACTGGAAAGAAAAAGCCARTATTGCCAAGTMTCCATTTCATCAAATCAAAAATATTCTGGTGATAAATGAAATTAACTTGTCTGTGTCTATACAGAAAAGGAGTGAAAGTACTTCTAGTGATACAGTCTAATTTATTGCTGTCTTAAACAGAAGGAAATACTCTCTGTGAAGAGCATAAATCTTGTACAGAACATGCTCTTTTCTTCTCATTCTCTTCTAATAAGGGCTACYAAGTCATTTTACTGGGAACACTAACACACTACAGTTACTGCATAATTGTATTTGACTATTTCTGAATTCATTCTGAAAAGTGAATGAAAGCAAAAGAATACAGAAATTCTATCATCATTGTTATGCCATCTTATTTCAGTATCATTTCACTTAAGTAAGATTTTATTGCCAAACTTTCATCCTAAAGATGAAGACCTCCTTCTTCCAGCAGTTTCAGTTCTGAGTATCTGCTGTATTCTCCAATCACATCCCCTCTTGCATCCTGCAGTTTTCCTTCTCCAATTTTACTCTCTTATTTTTCCTTGGATCCTTGCTCACTCAGAGCCTCGACACCCTTCCTTTATTTCTCATTCCTCCTCCGCAGTTTCTTTGCTTTCATTCTGCCTGCTGCCCTCTTTTCCAGCTATCTGTACACTGTAAGAAATATTTAAATAGAAGATCTCACTTTGAAAACTCGTCTCCCCTGGCAGCCTCCCCGGGCTGGGGCGGCCGCTGGCGCTGAGGCGCGTTGCTAAGCATCTCTTTAGCACCCTGCTCCAGGGACTGGGACTCAGCTCTGCTCCTCTGCTGCTGCAGTGCCCTGCTTTGCAGGCAACCAGGGGCCTCAATACCTCRGCACAGCAAGATCAAAGTCCTGCTCCTTCCTGGAGGTGCGTGGGAGGACAGAGGCAAGAGTACATTGTATTTTCTTTTTAATAAAAATGTAAATAAGCTTTCCCAACAATGCCCCTTCTACAGTATTCCCATTTCCAGAAGATGAGTGATATTTTTCAGCAAAAGAACTTTGAGAGAGTTTTTCTGAATAATGTCAGAGAGAAATATCTTTAAAACCAAAACCAACAACCACATTTGTAACCAGCTCACCAAACCAAGCAGCCTCTCTGCCACTTTCCAGTTGCATCTGACCTTCTCCCAGGCCTGTTTAAATCCAAACATGAGGAAGCCCTGAGTATTTTAAACACTTGGTGCAGCACTGATACTGTGCCGGCTGGGTAAAGCAACATGATCACAGGTAGCCTAAGTATGCTCAAAATTGCTGTACAYGCACAGCTAAACAGTCCTGCTGTCCACTGTGGTAGCATCAGGTGCTGTTACTATCCCATCCCATCCAGAGACAATTTCTAGGTCCTCTCTGAGTTCTTCTCAAACCTCAAGTGCAACAGATTGTCTGGCTACTGAGACCTATATGGTATAAGAGCCATAATCCAGATCCTGGACTTCTTTTGAAACGGACTTGATGGCTTGTACTAACCACAAACACCGGGTACCAACCTGATACCAACACCAGAATAGCAGATAAGCATTTCGGAAAAGAGACAGGGGGATGAACATTGATGTGGCAGTTTCTTCTCCCTGAGTGGCACGCACTACTCCCTCACTTCATCTCCCTGGCCCAGATCATGTTCAGGGCCTCAGGTGTCATTATTTTCCTTTGGATTGGGGTGGGTGAGATGGGAATATTCAAGTCCTGAGGTGGAGAAGCAGAACCTACTGCTCTGGGAAGCCATCCTGGCATGGTGCAGACCTCTGCATTTCAAGCATCTCAAACCCTCAGACCAGATGACAACTGTGGATGGAGCTAACCCCTTCATCCTGGTGTCCTCTGCACACCAAGTCACTGGAACATACACCACAGAGAACTCCTGCCTTACTCCTCYAAAATAAATGAGACAGGCAAAGTACCTAACGCCAGGGTTTCTTTCAAGTACAAGCCTACACTAAAAGAGAGGTGAAGTCAGGAATGAAGAACTGATATCCCTGTTTTGCCACAACACTGGYTAACCAGTCAGCTGATGGGTGATGACACACATGAAGGATACCTGACAGCATCTCTTGTCACTAAACTAAATGGAAAGAGATGTGTTTGACAGAAGAGGAAGAAACATTTTAAATTATACCTAAGATATTTTTGGTGGAGAAAATTCAAAGAGAATTAAGAAGATGAGAAAGATTTCATGACAGTTGCAGGAGTTTATTTGATTTAGTAAAGATTTGCTAAGGGAAGACTCATTGAAAATAAATAATCTTTCCTTGACTTTTGTAAGCTATGGGACTGATCTATCTATCACATAAAGAAGAYCATCAAATACTATGTGCACACTTGTTCTATGTATTAGGCAAAAGAGACTAAAGACGAAAATATATTTAATATACATGCATTACATGTTATCATGTTAATATTTAATACCTATATATACATGCAAGCTGATCTACAAAGTGAATCCAGAGGTTGCTTGAATGACATCGTATTTTTTCATGCTCTTACAAATCTAAGAGCAGTCTTGTACAYTTTGCTGATCAACCTATGCTCCTCRTCACACAACAGAGACAAGCCAGGCAAGTTACAAGACTGGAAGAGGCTGAACTGAACACTGAAGGTATTATAACTGCTATTATATAGGCAGTCATGAAAGTTTAAAGAATTTAAAAGTATTTCTCACTTCATTTCCCAAGTTTTCATGCATACTTTGCTGAATATGGGTACCCAGGAATACAGGCAGWGTTCTCTTCCTCAGAAACAGAGGCTCTGCTAAAAGTATCTTGACATTTTATCTTATACAGACAGTCAGATCCCTAATTACTCAGTATGTGAAGYGAATTGTAATTCTCATCAGAAGGCTGCTACTGAAATATTCCTGCCAGCATTCTGGGCTGTTTCTCTCAGGGAATTTGGGATGTTGATATTTAACATTTTTCSGTACTAAACGGGGAGCTGATACAGTGCCAAATACATCCTTTAATTTCAGGTGCTTCCACWGTATCTTTTACAAATCATGCAACTGTGCAATAAAATTGCCCTCACAACGTTCCAATAGGTCTTCAGAGAATGTACATTTTAAAGAGAAAATACAGGTGCCTAATAATTGAAACAATGTTTCACGCTATCTTGAAATAAACCTATACGCATTTGAGAGTATACCCTTTTTTTTTTTAATATGTGATATAGCCTACCATATAATTTCAAAAATCTTTGTAAGAACAGCTAGAATACAAATTAATTCTTACACAGAGCTTCTCATGAGCAGAGCAAATCAGCCTCCTCATTTAACAGAATACAACAAGAGCATTCAGGTGTAAAGAAACAAAGTAATGGTCCTGTGATCCAGCAGAACCAATTACTAAGAAATCAGGTTTCCATAGATCCGAGCAGTTGTCCAGCCCCTGGACAGGGCTACCACCTTGGGCAGCTGTGGCTCCTCCAAATGCACCCTGACCCTACATGAGCACAGCCTGCTGCCCCACCAGCACTACCCACTAGTGAGGATTGCAACCTCTGGCTTCAGCTGCATTACTAAATCAAATTAATATGACAGAAGCATACACATAATCAGCTCACTACAGACAGTAAACAACTTGTTCTGCTTTGGAGATGCCTGTTTCAGCCACCTGACATGTGTTCTTCCTCTTAGATTCCTTCTCAGAAGTTTTCAGARTCATATTTCCCATTAGCTCATTTTATTCTGTACAAAAGCTGGGAAGAGAATCACTGGAAGTGATAAGAGAAGATAGGCCAATTACAAGTCATCACTATAATACATAAGAGTGCTGTTAAAGTGTAAATGTCACTCTGAAAAAAAGAAAAACTAGGAGGAAGGTGTGGCAAGCAACAGGAAGTATYAGAGTTTCTTAAAGTATTAAAAAGTGCTAGAGGAATTTAGGGGTTTTTCAGTCTAAAAAGAAGGTCTGATGTGAGGTGTGGGAACAACATTACAATATATATAAAACATTACAAAAAAGCAGAGGTGGCAATTGCTCTCAACACCCATTAGGAAAGAAGAAAAATAGTTAAGTCAAAGCCACAGAAAATAAGATGAATTTTAGAAAAAAAATAAGAATTATAAAGACATAGTACAATGAGTACTCTAACCAAACTAAATTTTAAGAACAGATTAAAAAAAAACATACAGTCAGCATAATTTAGGTAAACAAAGCCTTACTGCAGAGCAAGATGGGCTAAAATGATGCAAAGCTGGCTTCCAGTCTTTAGCTCTTCCATGCAGTACACTAAGACAAATGCATGCATTAGCTATGTATTTATAAAAAGACACACGGAACAAGGGGAATAATTACATTGATTTGTCACTTAATTTTTATTAGGGCCTTCATTAATATTAATTTATTTCCACTTAGAGTAGACAAAATGACACTTCTCTACTGCTAAGGTATTATTACCCAATTTCCTTGCTGGTGTGTGCAGAGTGCAGCTTCCTGCCACAAACCTGCATTGGGYACACGCTTGGTCACTCGTGCCAGAGAGCTGCAATAGCCCCCAGAACTTTGCTGGGTACATCACTTGTGTGCCAATAACTACAAGAATTTGTGTCCTGCCTACACTACTCCTATRAGCCAGCTGAAGCAAAGACTTTGGTGCCTTTTCCCTTGTAAGAAGTGATGTAAAGACAGTGGTCAAAGAGTAAGTACCACTTCCACAGAATCTCCCTTACCCACCTCCCCATATGTTTCCAACTCTCACACCTTGGGCTTTTTCCCCCAGTACCATTTCAAAAAGGACTCAACACCAGAGGTTTGCTCACTCTCATCAGTACCTAAGAGAGAACCCAGACATGAAGGGCAGCATATACTTTTGAACAGATAGGAATTTATTATCACTAAGAAAACTTGGGGGTAGGGAGGTGCTCTCTTCCGGTTTTATACAATTAGTGTATGAACTGACACAATGAAAATTAACACTACATGCTASTCAGACCAATATGGTATTCAATATCTAACCAGAATCACTATTTTTTCCAAGTACTTATTCTACAAAGAATATTGATATGGAGCTGATATATTTCCACCAGGTATCCTTGCTGGTCAAAAATCTAATCAATATTCAAAGTAAACTAACATAAATGTCCAAAAATTAAAATTGTTCATTATACAGGGGCTGTCCTATAAACAAAGAAAATGCTAATTTATGTATAGTCTGAAGTATACATCTTACATAAGGTATTATAAAGACAGAACAAGAAGCGTATTCATAACTTCCCTTTCACTTCACAGATAATGTCAGAATAATATTTATGAGATTATGAGTACATTTATAAGTAGGCCAGAAATTTAATATTAAATGCCTATCTTATGCAAAATTTAGCTGCACAACTAAATAAGAAGGGAAAGAATCCCTCAAAAAATAACAAGTAACAATAAATCAAATGGAATTTTTTCCCATTAATTAAAATATCTGACTATGCAACAGTTTAAGTATTAAATGCTTAAGAAAAACATGTTTTTAAATATGGAATTTTATCTTCTTTCAAATRAAACACTTCTGTAGGTTCTCTCACTGTGACAGATTATAGATTCTTGATACAGATCACCAGCCTCAAGATTTTTTCAGAAGTTTRTTGATCACTTGCTGAGTGACAGCAAACACAGTCACAGACAACAGCCATACACGGGCCAGATATGATTTTCTCTATGAAGTACAGTTCCATATTATTAGTTATTAACARATCCGTAACATCAACCACCAAACCAAACAGAACATTCCATGATAGTGTTTCTATGAATAAAGTATTTTACTAAGAAAGAAAAGACAAGTTGTACASACATAGAAGGAAATCTAAAGGTAATGCAGAAGGACCTGCATTTCTAAAGTATTAAACAAGGTTTTTTCCTAAATCAATAGTCATTGTTTACCTTTGTTAATTTGAATCTAGCTTTTTCAAATGTAAGAGCACATCATCCAGCAGGCCCAGGCAAACACCTCAAAGTGGCAGCCAAAAGCATCCTCCGTGTTTTACCACAACTGGGAAGTGAACACTTAAAAAGCAGTGGAAACCACATTACCAAGTGAGCGGTTACATCTCCAGAAAGGCAGACAATGCTTTGTTATTCAGAAATTCACCTGGATAAAAAAGGGAGAATTCTGCTCCTTGTACTGGACAGAGCATCACAATCTGGTCTATCTACCGCAGATTGAGCCCCTCCAAGGCCATGGCCACTGCTTTACGCCAGGAGATGTGCGGTCAGAGGAATTTACTGGGGTTGCAGCCCCAACTAAGGAGCATCCTAATGCCAACCATCACCTCCTAAAGCCTGAGAAATAAAAAAGCCTCATGAGTAACCAGTAGAGTACTCTGAAAGTACTGCTCTCATTGCCCTACAGAATTATCACCCACATCAGCGAAATTTTTCCTTGAGCTTAGAAATTAACAGAAAAGTAACATTTGTATAGAATTCATTTAATAGTATTTGTATATGTGAAAAGGTTAAGGACAGATCTTTATTTTATAAATTTAATAATTACTATCTATATATTTCATGCACACAGATCTTCTGTCCAAGTATTTGTACATCTTCCTTTTTAAAAGGCAGACACAGCACACAGGAGACTATAAAACAAATAGAGAGCTTGGAGAGAGAAGATAAAGTGCTGAGTTGGATTTAACAAATTAATTTTTTTGTTTAATGAAAGACTATAGAAAGGGTTTCCAAACACTGAACACCAATTAATGAAATCATTCTGAAAGGACAAAAAGAAACTGAGGGGAAAAAAAGGAAAAATAAACCAGCAGTCCATCACATCTTAAATWAAAGAGTAAGGCCCTTTTTTGCTGTCTGGCTGCAGGGGTGCCCAAAACAAAGGACTGAGATCCTGTGTCATGGAAGAAAAAGGTCWCTGTGCATTGGACAGCCTACCAAACAATGTCATCATGTATTTCTTGATGCCATAAAAGCTTTTACCTTACTGTCCTCTGCATATAGACTCAGAGACCAATCCAGTTCCATGTAATTTGCTTTTAAGAGATGYATTTAGAAATATATTTTCTAAGCAGCAGAGATGCTTATTGCTGAGTTACTCTATATTTCTCATTAAGATTTAAAAAGGCATATGAGTAAATTCAGACTATTTGAAATATTTTTAATTRGCTGTGAAACTTTTTTGTCCTCAGGCAATATAACATATTTTTTTTAAATGTCAATCTAATGTGCAGCTCAAAATTCTTAAATCCGAGTTGAATAAGCCCTGCGCTGTCAGTTTTAAGAGAGCTTATAACAAATCCAATCTCCAYAAACTCATCAATACAAATTAAATTCTTTGAATTCACCTAGTTTTCTTCATAACCATGCTTGAGGAATTCACAACTGTCCTTGGTTATTATACTCAAGACCCAAGGCAATATTGATATAAATTTCAGGTCTATCATACGACCACTGAACAGCCTGGGTTGGAAGGGACCTCAAGAGACCGTTCCAGTCCTCCTGTCCAACCGCACTTTGAAAACCTCCACTGATGAAGACTGTGCTACATCCCCARAGAGGATGTTCTTACTGTAATAAAGAAATAAATAAATTCTTTGTTTTGTCAAGATAAATGTTTTCCCAATTCAACCTGCACCTTTGTCTTCTTCATCATGTTCCTTGCAACAAGAGAGCCTCCTGCCTCTTTGTAGCTGCCCTTTGAGTACTGCCGTAGTGTAGTGAGGCTCTCCTTGAGACTTCTCCAGGAAGAAAATACCTAATGCCTTCAATCTTTCCTCAAAGGACAGTTTCTCCTGCCCTTTGATCATCTTTATGGCCCTCTTTTKGACCTTCTCCTGTCTGTCCATACCTTTCTTGAACTGTGGGGCTCAACCTTGAACACATCCTTCAAGTGCAGCCTGGAGATGCASAAAAAGAGATCACCAAAAACAGAACGAGCGTTTTTCTGCTAAAACCATGAGATAAATATTTTGAGATACAAAATATTGGATTATTTTGGTAGCTGGTTTTTTTGTTTGTTTTTTACATTTATGATGCGAGTTTGTGTAACAAAAGAATGTGAAGGCAATGGTGCAGAGATGCAATGTGACAGGCAGAAATAGGCTTAAAAATGGAACAGAACAGCTGAAATCGTTCCTCTCCCACAAACTTGCTCAAGTGCCAATGAAATACCAAAAGATTGGAAACCCAGTGGTATAAGCTCCAGAAAATTAAGATACTTGGTTCTGAYRGCTGTCCAGGGACAGCCATCATCCRCTGGCTCTCTCACAGAAGATTCACTTCATGAAAGATAAGCCCCTGTATCCAAGCCAACTCATGAAGATAAAGTTAACGTAATTAATGATGAATAAAGCCTGTTTCATCTATCATGAAATGAGTCAGATGAACTGAAATCTTAGAGCATTTATTTAGTTCTCCACCAACTATGAAAACAGGACTATTACAATGATTTTGGCTTACGTATATCGGTGTGGGATATGTCAAAGGTAGGCAAGATAATGCCACCCACAGTTTTCCARTCAAGGGATATGATAACAGTGAAACATCCATAAAAGGTTACAAGCATTTGGAAGCAGTAAGGGAAACATTCAACTGAACTGAGTCCTGTGAATGGAACTTTTACAATAATAATTATTTTCTCTGCATTCTTGCATTACATACAGTAAAAACCTCAAGAAATCAGATGTATTCTGTATGGGTCTTTGTAAATTTTCTCAGCATCRTGGTAACCTGAATAACTTTATTTTACAAGGAAAAAGGCAAATATAGTAGGCAGAGAGGCAAAACTATTATTATTTCATTATATAACACCAATATGTTTTGCCCTGCACAAAACCTCCTGTTATCTGGCCTCACAGTTATTTCAGTGTTCTGAGTTTTATGTTCTAAAGCATATAGAACAAGGGACTAAATTCAGGGCTCATCATAAAAGATGTTTAGTTTGGTTTACTTCTAAATTTGTTAAATTAATTTGCATTTTTTCATGGGGTTGGGTCTGTGATTAAAGTAGGCTCCAGGATTTTAATAACACTCCATCTGTCTCAGAGGTCCTTGCTTAATTTGTGTTTTTGCAGACGTTTTAAACAATTAGCTAGTGTTAGAAACTTCTCTGTTTCTAAATTCTTCTGTAATATGTTGCAGAGGAGGTAAACAGAAATCTTAAGCCCTGTTTGCTTTAGACCTTAAAAGGTCTTTGCAAAAGACCTTAAAATTTTCAGAAAATATTCAAATACAGTAATTGTATGCACTTGAAGATATGCAACATGCAATGGCCAACACTTCTCTAGATACTCCCTTTAGGTGTCAAAGAAGATCTTTTACAAATCTCACAATGCCTAATCTCTACCACACTTTTCTCTCCTAGGAATGTTGAGTGTAACACCATGCAAAAACGAACCATGAGCCTCTCTCTCACACACACTATTATTCCTGATATATTCCTGATGTCAATGCAAGTCTGAGAAAATAGTTGCCATGKTGGAACTGCAGTCCGGTGCAAGTTATTTGCTAAATCTCAGGATTTCAGATTCACCTACCAATGCTGTAAAACAGTTTATCCAAAACTACCACCAAAGCAGGTACAATGGTGTGAGTCAGGTGAGTTTCATGAAACATCAAGCCCTACAAAGATACTCATTGTAAGATATATAGTCAAAACAGAAACTGTCTGAAATGTCCATACAGCTGGAATACACACCCATATTGTGCACTTGCTTTCCTTTCAACATCTTTAATTATAAGGATATTGTAGATATATTATCATAAATCAACAAATCCATTTTCCACAGGGCGTTACTAAGCAACTGTAACCAAGACCTTGTGTAAATGAGATTAAAATTCCAAGGTAACGGTACCCAAATACAACCTCACATTGCACAGCCAGAGAGTAGAATGTGTTCATATTAAAGCAAGAATGTCTGCCTAATGTTTGTTCAAATAGTTTAGATACACAGAAAATGTAAATCTATTTATACCAGTTGTAGGCATTTCCACCATACAATGAACCCTGTAAAGATCTAACAATCATGGTATATTTTTCACATGAAACAACTAAAAACTTTTTCAAATTAATTTCATTATTCATCATATGCATTTCATTCTGCCATTGAATGGTATCCAAGCTATACAAAAATATACTRCTTTAAATAATCTATTAAAAGTCATTACTACAACTTCTAAGGAAAGATGTCATACTCACATATAGTGAGAAAGAAGAATACTGTAACAAAATTATTCAATTTTTTTGTTGTATTTCCAATACAAAAACAACACTTTTTTCTAGCCATAAACACAGAAGTATAAGCACCTAATAATTGGCACGTCCCCATCACTCCAGCACTTACTCTGTGGGCTTATCAAGWAACACAGGAAGCTCCAACTGGAGTAGACAGAGCAGACCAGAATACTCTCTAAGCAAAASAGATTGGTGTAAGCAAGTGAAATCCTTCCACTGTCAGTCCTGCCTTCCCACAGAATTTCAAAGTTCAAGTTACCTGACCTCATAACAAATGTTATGACTRAATATTTTTTAAAACACAACCCAAATTTAAACATAGGATCACAGAATGTTTGGKGTTGAAAGGAACCTTGAAGATCATCAAGTTACAACCTCCACCCAGGAGGTCCATCCATTAGGAATGGATTAGGGTCCTTCCATAGGAAGGCCATCCATTAGGTCAGATTGCTCAGGGCCTCGTCCAACCTGGCCTTGAACACTTCCAGAGAGGGTATCCATAACTTCCCCAGACAACCTGTGCCTCACCACGATGAATAAAGTATTTAATCCTAAYATCTAATCTAAATACCTCATACAAAACCATTCCCTGTTGTCCTATCACAATCTACCCATGTAAAATGTTGCTTTCTTTTTTTTTTTTTTGTAAATCCCTGTGAGGGACTGGAAAGCTTCAACAAGGTTTCCCTGCAGTTTTCCCTTCTTGTGGCTGAATGACCCCARGTCTCTCAGCCTGACATCACAGGGGAGGTGCTCSACCCCTCTGATCACCTTCATGGCCTCCTCCGGACTCCAACAGGTCCAYGTCCTTCCTGTGCTGGGTATCCTGCAGCTGGATGCAACACTGTGTAGGGTCTCAAGGGTGGAGTAGAGGGGGACAGTCATCTCTTTTGACCTCTTGGTTACTCCAATTCGACACAACCCAGGAGTCCACAGCCCACAGCTGGTCTGGAGGTTCAAAGACTTGAGAGATGTGGGAAGTCTGGCTGCCAGCGAAAACTGAGGCAAAGAAGTCATTGAGCACCACAGCCTTCTCCATATCCATTACTGTCAGTTCTCCCTTCCCATTTTTCTGGAAGGATACCCTCTCCTTGCGCTTTCTGACTTACTGAATCCCCTCTTGTTGTTCCTCACATCCCTTGCTAAGTCCTGTTCCTTCTGTGCCTTGGCTTTCCACATACCATACCCTCACATTCCAACCATATCCCTGCACTCTCCACAGGTCACCCGACCTGCTTTCACGAGCTTTGCATTTCCTTCTTACTCCTCCGTGAGAGGAGCAGCTCCATGCTCAGCCAGGCCAGTTTCCAGCCTGCCTTGCCTGRTTTCCTAGATTTGGGGATGGAGAACTCTTGCACTGTAAAAGGAAAGTGGCCCTAAAGAGTTGCCAGCTCTGGTCTGTTCCTTTGTTCCTGAGGACAGTTTCCCAGGGAATSTCATTCACCAACTCCTCCAACACCTGAATTGCAAAATTCAGGATCATGACTTTGCTCCTTAAGAGCCCAGCCTCACCAGGGTATGGTCACTACAGCCCAGGCTGTGTCCAATGGTAACCCAGTCTAAAGGGAGGAAGACTTATTTTACTACTTCTGGCTCACAAGCCATGTCGAGTACAAGAGCAGAAACCAGCTGCAATGGAGACAGAACCTCCCTGGAGACACTTTGTTCTTTGTTCAGACCAGTTTTCAGGAACTCAGAAATATTACAAGCCCTTTCTGTTCCAAGTACATATTCTGCTTATTTGACATTGCCTCCTTTTACACACACATGTATCTTTGCAGAGTCTTTCCTTTAAACCTAAAAAAAAAATATATATAAAAAATGCACTGCATATATACACCACCTGCTGGGGAGAAGATGAGAGAACAAACATGTGACAGACATTAATCAKGATCCTTAGTGCATCCCTGGCAGACTCTCTGCTACCAGGGCAAGCAGAATCATTTAACAACCTGTGTGGATGGAGCAGAAAGGAAAACTTGCCAGCTTTATTCACTCCTGGCTTTCAAGTTGTTCTGCTGCTTTTAAACATTTAAAAACCATATAATATGGGTAGAGCCCTTTCCATTCTAAATTATCCTGCAGTGACAACTCTGTCCATATCCCAGGCTTCCTGTAATGGCACATTTCTCTCCTTCCTCATTCCTCTTTCACCAAGAGTGCACCTTGATATCCCACTGCTCTGTGCCAGTAGTGTCACCCAGTAAGTACTTCTCTCCCCACTGCTTTACGTATTTCTTGTCCTAGAGAAATGGTTATTGAGTCTTAATATTTTATGTCTGTTGAAATATAATTTAAAAAAAAAMAATCCACCATACTAATATGTGCATCTTCTCATAAAGTCAATAAAGGCTGTTCTGCATACAGCACAAATTAAATCAAACCACAGATATTCCACTGAGGATATCTCTCCTGCTGGGAAGAAGGTGACAAGTTGAACATTCAAAAAAAGGGCAAAAGGCTGCAATWTTTAAYTCCTYCCATTGAGAAAAGAGAATGTACACTAGTTAGTGGCCTATTTCAATTACGTTTTTCAATTGCTTTTCAGAGACACTAACTATACTGCTGTTTACCTGTGATGAGAGCAGCTTAGGAGATACAAGCTCTAGATGACTAGTTGCAACCACATCTAAAAAGCAGCTGTAAATTTTAAAACGGCCCCTTCAGTGCAGTGTCTGAAAAAACCTACCACCATATAACCATTAACAAGATATTTCTGAGTATTTAATTCTTTCAAACTTCCATAGTTTRCACTCATGCCAAAGCTGTTTCAGCTACTCATCTTCCCTTTTACTGATCTGTTCTCACAACAGTGTTCCAGGACATGAAGAATTCCAGCCCCGCATCAGAGACTTGTATTGTTTTAGAATACACTGGCCCATCAGCTTTATATAACTAACATCCCCTGGGTAAAAACTATTCAACTGCAACAATAACAGGCCCTCCACTAACAAATTATATAATGGATGATAGTACTTTTCAAGTGTTTCACTTTAAAAATTACAGTAGAAATTACATTCTGACTCTGCAGGATTTTTTTCCTTTTCAGTGTTCAGTGCAGTCCTATTTTAAGGTCTGACTTTTTGGGGGGGGAAGTACAATTTTCTGCCTTTCACCTATCGCAATTGCAAGGCTCACACAGTTGAGATCAATTCCTATGTGTCAACAGAATTGTCATGAAGATTGTGGCATATGGAAATATCTTTTCAGCTCAGATGTGTATTTCTGCCATTACCTGATGGTTTCATATCCAGTGTCTTCCACACACTAAAAGGTGTGATTAGACTTCCCCTACTCAAAAATAATCTGACCATTTCCTTGGAGAAAATTGATAGAAGTTTGACTATTTGTAGAGCTTTAAATGTTCAAGCTTTCCCAACTCTTGTCCATTAACTATTTAATTTACTATGACCAAAACAGATTATTTTTTAGTGTAGTTGCTTTACAGCAGTTAAGAAAGCAGTGCCATGAAGGTTTCCACTGCTGTTAATTTCTTTAAGGAAAATGCCAGATTACTTCTTTGACCTTACTTTTCTTTAGAAAAAGAACTTTTGAAAATTAACAAGCATTCTCACAARTTACATTAGGACAGAAAAAATCTGTTACTGTTTCATCGTCTCGTTGATCTTAACTACCCAAAATCAAAATTGCAAGTAATATATATACTGAAATGACCAATACAGTTCTTTCCAGAATAAACATATTTCAACTAATATGCAATAAAGTGRGGAAAACAACACCAATTATTAATTTTTGCTTTGCATTTACAGTTGTCACTTTTMAAGTCTGTATTTTTTTAATTGGTTCATGTGAAAGTAGGCACGCATACGGTTGTGAGGAAAAGTWAAAAAATCCTTTTAACCTTAACTTTCACAGTTGCCATGCAATTATGTTTCATGGGAATATGTACAAAGACATTACCAGTCATATTGCTGTGAAATAACAACAAAGCACCAAGGACACAAATCTAAAATAACCCTAAATGTAATAGTCTACACTAAAACTATCAAGAAACTAGTCAAAGCAGTATCCTTTTTGTTGTTGTATATAAAGGATATAGATGTTCCTGGTAACATAATAAAATCTTAAATTAACCTCTATCTTGGGTAATAAAAACAACTGTGCAAATAAGAGAGTTCCTCTTCTCTTAAAGGTTCCTCTCAAAAACATATAGCTAAAGAAGCATCATTTGTGGGAAAAAAACACGTTTCTTAAATTTTTAATTACTTTGTTTAAGGTCTCTGTTCTAGAGAATATCTCACACATGTGAATATCTCACATATTCATTATACATGTGAGTACAGAAGACAGCAGGTTCCAAATGCCACCTGGCTCAAAACACTAAGCTTTTTTTTCTGCAACTTCATAGCAAGACAAAAAACTTTGGCAGATACACTATTATTTTTAGAGATTGAGACAAAACCGTCTGGAACAATCACACAGCAAATACAAACCACAGAAGGTAAGGAATTAAATTCAAAATAAGTAAGATCTATACTGAGACAGTTTGTAAGSATTTTAACAGTCTTGGGATTGTTTGGGTGAATCCTGATTGATTTCCAGGGCAATATTTAACATATTTGTGGTGAACAATCTTTCTAACATACTGCCTGATTTATTAAAGTAATGGAGGCAGAACCAAAATGATAATGCAAGTCTATATAAGAAAGAAACAACACATTTATTAATAAAGCACCAATAAAATTGAAAGAAGATATGCCTAAGAAAAGAAAATTAAAAAATGAGATTTCAGCAGCTATAGAGTCTCTGTGTTAAAGTGGTCCACAAGGCCATCACTGCCACAAATTCCTTTTTAAYTTTCTCACACACCTCAGGAAGCAGCAGTTTCTTATACCCAATTGCATGAATAGGCAAACCAGTCTTAATATGACAAGTGACTGGGGAAACTAACATTCATTCTTTGAGAAGAATTGTGATCAAAATTTTCTCTAAAAAGAACATTTTCTTTTAAAATTACTATTCTTCACAAACTATAGGGAAGAACCCCAATTATATTGCAACTTCATGCTCTTGAAAATAGTGTATTTTATCTGCTTCCACATTCATGGGTTCTTGTTTGTAAACTGCCATCCTGACACTARATGTAAAATACAACTATAATAAAATTAATACACAAAAACAGTAAAATAGTATTTGAAGTAATTATATAATAGTTGATTCGGCAAAACACACATAACCAAAATAAGTTTAACTGACAAAACTAAATACTTTGCCCCTGAAAGCATTCTGCTACTATGAAACCAACACAGATAAAATATAGATTCTTACAGGGGGGAAGAAATTGTCGAAACTGGCAAATTCATGCAAAACATCTTCTAGTAAGAAATTGTTGCATTGAGAAAAAAAAATCTAACAGGCATACAATTAATTAGTAATAATTATTACTGTCAGCGTTAAAGATCTGTTGCAASTCTGGCCATGAATGTCCAGTTCCAATTTCTTTGGATACACTGTTATAGTTACTAWTAACCGTGTTATTAATTATCTGTTACTCCAGTTGTGAAGCAGTGCCTTAGCAGCAATCTTCCTGAAGATCCCCATCAAAGAGACCCTTAAATATTTACACAGCACACCCAAATGTACAAAAACAAGGGAGACACAGCTGTCCCACACCAGGAGCAGCGGGCACAGCACATCAGGTGCTGGATCACTGACATACCTCAGGCCCACAGTGGAGATGACAAACCTACTGGAGATGTCTGACCCCAAGCAGCCACGTGGCTTTGACAATGCACAAAGAAAAATGGCAGAAGTAAAACAAAATTACCTGTTTGATCTCCAAACTAACTCTGTCAGAGCCTATGCCTCTTCAGAACAGAAGTGACGGATGGAGAAGGCTATGAAAAATGGGAAGCTGCCATTCTCCTCAGGGTGAAATAAGTAATTACAGAAAAATATTCRTTTTTACCCTGTTGCCTCTSACTTCTAMAAGCACATTACMATCTCYTTCTCATCCATATCCAGCCTAACAAGCTTAAATTTTCCTTTTGTTAATATATTGCATACACAGTGTTATTCTGTGTAATAATCTGTCATTGCCTTTTGGGCAGTAAGAGACTCCTGCTTCTGACCCAAATGAGGCTTGAAACAGCAGCAGTGGCATGGTCATGAAAGTTAAGCATTTAATCAGTACAAGAAATTGAATACTGCTCTTTCAAGTCTCAGCTCCACAAAGACAAGAGTCATCCTGAAAGGTCTTGAACACAGGAAWAAATACACAGCTKGACCAGMTTGYATTCAGACTTCACAACAWCCTTCCAAACTTCCTGAAGTAACTRGTGGATAAAACAAATATTTTCACCGAAGTCCTATGTATAAATATCCAAAGGTACTGAAGCAGCTTGATAACCCATGGAAACAAATGATCTCTTACATTTCAAGAAAAATTACAAAGATAAATCTTTGGCTATGCTCAGTTGCTYGTAACTGATAAATCCAAAATGTTAACTGCACCAATCTGAATTATCACTGCTCAGAATATCCATCTTCATCTCAACGGAAAAAAAAAA
>NW_026623246.1:2847448-2878054 GCF_030028575.1 Malurus melanocephalus
TTCATTTTCACATGACTCTCACTGCACTCCTTAGTTTCCCTCAAGCTTTTCTTCTTTCATGGCACACTCTTTGGTAGCCTAGCTCAGTGTATAGAAATATTTTTCAGGGAGAATAAAAATGAGAAACTATGTTTTTTGCAATTGTCATTATATTTCTCATGAATTCCTAACTTCATAACAATCACTTCACTGCAAGTTCCTCGAAGCAAGATGAAGTGTTCAGTATCTGCAGTGGCAATAAACCAAATCACATTTCATATAAAAACAGTATCTACTATTCCGAATATTCATTTATCATAAAATAATGATACAATTAAAGGAACTCAAACTGAGCGAATATTCTGCAAGAACTGAGACCAGACTGGTGAAGCGTAGCATGGAGTAGATGGACCATTAACTCAATCCAAGCTCATSTACTTGGTCTTCCTTTTATCCTTCCAGCTTCTTCCCTTCTTGTTAATATGGATTTCTAAAATTTCTGACACAATTATAAAAGAAGCAACAAAGCAGTGTGAATAGTAGGGTATCTGGAAATGTCTGCTTAATCTCTGTTTTGWTCTTCAGATCAAAATAATCCAAAAGCCCGTGATATGATTCACCATGATAGCAGCCCATTCCTAATCAAAGACTCCAAAGTGCAACCGTCTCAGAAATAGGGTTTGCCACTGATAAACTGAAAAGTTCAACCAACATTTTTATAAATTATTTCTCCTTCCCATCCATGCTTACTTTCTCTGCATGCATACTCTTCCCCTTGTGTAAGCAGACATCATCACTGTTAGATAAGATAAATTCTGGGAAACTTACTAGAGGTGTCATATTTCAGACAACATTAGTCTTCTAGATATATATTTTGATAAATTTTCTCTTCCAGATTGGTTTTCCTTTTCTCCATTACTCCTAACAATTTTGTACTAATGACACAGTGTCTGAACAAGTTATGCTAATAACCATTCTAACAAGCTTCATTTCTCTCTTCTGATAGCCTGATAAATTGCCACCAACTACTTCAAAATGCAACTGTTAGACCTTCCTCTGTTACAGCATAATTATAACTCCAAGACCTCTAAGAGGCTTTGCTTTTTAATAWACGTATTTCCAGGCAGGTTCTTTAAAAACTGTACTGGCACCTCCCTTAGAGCAGCAACACACCAAGCAGGCTGCCAGTTCTAACAGCGTTAATCATYRCCTGGTCAAGCACTTTTTGAGCACWTCTGCTACTAGAAATCCTCAAACTGGTCCCTTTTCTTTCTGTATGACTGAGCAAATCTACTCAGAAATATCTTCCCTCTTGCATCTGTAGACACACACAGCCAATACTATGCAATATAACACCTACTGTGYTGAATGCATGCCACCCTACACTATTCAGCAGAAATAGTCCATGCTTTTTTGTTCAGTCAATTTATTTCCTCTTGCCACTTTTCCCCTCCACAAACTTAGCCACTTGCATTTTAATTAAGTCTGAAATCAGCATCTTTTTGCTTTTGAATTTTTCCCTCAGTATTTCTATTTACAGTTTTCTCATGTCAAAAGGAATCGCATTACAAGTATGGAATTTTTCCAGAGTAAAASTGGAACAGAACAAAACAAAAACAGCTATTACCACTTAGATTGCCAAGTTAAAAAGAATACGSGAGGTATAACTAAATTAAAATGCAGCACACCTTTATTTTTAAATCTGTGAAATTGGCATTACACCAATACACCTGTGTGAAAAATGCTGTCATTTTGAGAGGAAGAACATGATGGACTACCTCCACACATTTGCTCTCCTAAGAGGAGAAAAAACACAGTGTGAATTTTTGAAACTGTGAAGCAAGGAAGGAAATYTGTCCAGTATCCATATAGTTCTACRTTTTTAGAAATCCTCTTTAAAGAGTAACTATGCACTTCCCAAAAAAGCTTTTGTAATATATGCTTAAATGACAACAATTAAAATTAGTAACTAATTACAATTAATTTTTCATTTTTAAAACTAAGCTGCTGTAGCCTTCTCTCAAGCATGACACTGATGGCACATTTTTGTGCCCRGCTCATACTAAGACATGATGGAATCAGCTACCACCCCACAACTGCAACACAGCCAAGAACAGGAGCCTTTGGAGAAGGAAAACAGGAGAGATGGGAAGAAGGAAATGTGAGAGACAAAAAGCTCTGCACTACTTATCCCAGAATTTTTCCCCTAGTAAAAATCAAAATTAGAGAGGCAACATAAGAGAAAGCAAGGGAAAATAGCTTGGCCAACTCTGATGAAACATCTACTCCAACATCAGA
The DNA here is from genome assembly GCF_030028575.1 of Malurus melanocephalus. Taxonomy (NCBI): domain Eukaryota; kingdom Metazoa; phylum Chordata; class Aves; order Passeriformes; family Maluridae; genus Malurus; species Malurus melanocephalus. The sequence goes on from NW_026623246.1 coordinate 2,849,726, forward strand.
AGACAGAGGGATGCAGAGAGAGAAGAAATTGATTGATCTGCAGATCAAGCAGAATTAACTGCAGGGCTTTTGCTTTTCAAAAAGCTGCAATGTGAGATGATGTAACTAGAGGCAGCGTGAAATGGCTGGTGTCATTTATATTGAGACAGACCAGTTATTCAACAAATACTTCTCCCATCTCTTCTTAGGCTAACTATTCCCTTGGGAGTCCTGCCTACTCTCTCCTTTCCAAGGAACTTCAACATCACACAGCCAAACACTGCCCTCAATGTAACTTCTACAATCCCTAAAATTAGCAAGTTTCTATAAGCACACCACAATATTCAAAATTATTGAAATAAAAGTAATTGAYGACTCAGCCAAGATTGTGTATTGTCTGGATAATTTCAGTAAGCTTTCACTGACATTGTATATAAACTGCAAAACATGATTCTTGACACTGAGCTGATTGACATGATGTTGTCCTTCTCAATTGGCACCACCAGCTCTAAAACTTCAAAATTGTATGAAAGATTGCAACATACATTTGTTTTCCTTCGCTTTATAAAGCATAAGAGGGCATTTCAGGACAGCAGGTTTATTTGTTACCAACAGCAACATTAGCAGAGCTGCACAGAACTTCAAATTAAGCTAGGTAAAAATAATTTTCGTAAGTTCTTTGGCAAATATTATGGGAATTTCTATGATTTACAACATTTTAAGCCCCAAACAGTTAAATCACAATGYTGTTATCAAACCATACCATCAAGATTGCACAGGCTTGCTACAACTGGTTACTACCTCTTCCAAAGTTCAAGCTATGCAATGCMAATAAGCTGATTATGTGGAATCAAAATTTCATCTATGGTTTTTGTTCTGTTGCCTTAATATTTTAGTAAATATAATGAAATTACCCTCATCRATCTTCAGGACTGAGGACAGAAAGTAGGAGTAAGAAAATTAAAGATTATCTGAAGCATTAACAGTGGCTGGAAGACTAGCAAGCAAAGAAAAACCCACTCACTGAAACTGTCTCAATAGCAACAGTCCCCTGAGAATGTATGTTCAGTATATTCTGTGACTAAAGGTGCTGAGGATAGTCATGTGGTCTCCCTTGGATAAATTACCTGCTGTCTACAATGATTTTGTATATTAAAAACACACATTTACTTGAGCCAAGACATCAAATGGCAACAGGTCAGGATTCCACATAGCAAAGACAGACTCCATGGTGCTCTCCACAGCTCGCCATGATAAAACCAAGGGACCTGCTGGATTTCAGAGTCCTCTCCCTGCACACCCACCTCACATTTAATATATGCAGACCCTGACCAAACACAAAATCAGGATGTGGCCAATTAAACATGTGGAAACAGAACCCRAGAAATGGGTTTGTATCCCATTAAWCAGACACAGTGACAGCARTAAAAAACCAGCCCAACTYTTCCCAAGATCTGAGTGTCAGTGATGATTATTCTTTAGTAATTCCTTTGCAACTAACCACCATCTGCCTCAGGCACGTTATYCAGCAACTCTGACAAAGTGTTCTTATGTGCCTTCTTGGAACAGTTTAAAGATATGCATCAAACACCTTTCAGAGACTCAAATATATTTTGCCTGAGARGCTCCTTCAATTATTCTAGCAAATAGGCTCAGCTTCTTGTCCTACTTTACATTATTGGATACCACCAATAGTAATTTGGACTGAAATACTGAGTTAACCAAGTAACCTAACACAGAACCGAGCAGCAGGAATATATATTTCCTCTAACTGTAGCTGTCCCTCATATTTAAGCAGAGTTTGCACAAATATCCATGATTATGCTATTTCACAGTTTTACTGTTTCTCACACAGAACTCAACGCTTGTTCTGGCACACCATGAATAGCTGGAGAAGATAAAGTRCTTCTCTTATTCATCACAGAAGGGAAGGGAGCATCAGACCACGGTGGTACACACTGCTCCCAAWATCCTTCCAGGCCTTCAGGTAGCAACCTGGGTGATGAAATGAAGATTACACTTATTAAATTTGCAATGTGCTTACAGGCTTTCTGGTGGGAGGGTTGACAGGTTGATAAGAGGGGGCTGTAAGCACATTAAGAGTACAAAATTAGAATATAAAATGAACTTGACAAATTGGAGAAGCAGCCTGGGGAAAAACTGAGATTTAGTTCAATGAGAACCAAGTGGAAGATTCTGTGCCTAGCCAAGAACAATTAACTGCTCAGATAATGGATAATAACAACTGCTGAGGTTGCAATTCTGCACAAAAACATAGCCCACAAGAATCTACATATGACTTAACAATAGTTTGAGTTTTACAATAGAAAAAAATAAAAGGCAAAGACTGWACTGGGATTTAGGAGAAAAATTACATAAAAGTACTCTTGTTGTTCTACCAGTTTTGGTAATGTTCCACTGGGCACTGAAATGAGATATGAACACTTTGGAGATAAGTGAAGGTAGAAAAACAAGAATTAACATAAAATACAATTCATGAGGGTAGACTTTGAGCTGTTTTGTTTTAAAGAACAGATTGCTAAGGGGAGACAARTGTTTTTGAATACTGGAGTCCATATTCATGTGATGCTGAACAAGAAATGATGAACTCTAAAGAAATAGCTGTAATTGTCTCTGARTTGAGACCCTTACCAGCTGTCTTTCCTGTGATTCTCTTATTTCCATTGCCCATTTAATATTACATTTTAAGAGGAAAGTCTTCAATACACAAAGTTAATAAAGTGCAAATCCTTGATTTCTAGGAAGGTTTGTAAAGGGGGTTTCTGGGCTGTTCCTTTTTACACAGTTGAAGAATTTGAAAAGCCTGTTTGTTCTGTGCAACTCTTAAAAGACATCCCATCAGATTTCAGGATTATTCTCGCTGCTTCTTACATAATTTTTTTCTTCCTGACATATTTAAATTGAGAAATAACCACCTGCTGAAATCAATACTGAAAAATGAGATAATGCTACCTRTTTTTAGTAAGAATAAAATCATCACACTCCTAGTCACCATCTCGAAATTTTCTGACTGGTAGGAAAAAAAAACCACTCATGTTTCACAGCTAAAACCAAACTTCCAAACACAAGTTTGCCTTTCAAGACAATGGATTCACTTAATTGTCACATTCATCCACTGATTAAAAGCAACTGCTTCCACTTTCCAGACCATCTGACTGTCCAGAAAGTTGTATCATGTTCTTACCATTTCCAAGCTGATCTAAAATTACTTTTACATTTTTTAAGATACTCCCCTTGAGTATCTTAAAATTCAAGGTTTGACTGCACTTGCACACTGAAACTGTAGTACAGTTCTTCTAACAACATCACAATATTTCAAAATTATTTGCATATACATTTCCTGCTGGCACAAGTTACAAAGAAATTACATCTAGAAAATAAATACAGTGATGAGTTTTTCTTCATATCAGTAATCCACACTAAGACTAATGACAGTAGATTTAAATTTTAAGTTATGTAATCATTCCATATGGTGGCTGTCATAAATAAAAACTTGAATGAAGCTACCCTGTGTGCAGGCAATTAGCAAAATTGTAGATACTAAGTATTTCAGCAGAATTATTGAGCTTTTTTTGGCAAGAGGGTGTATCAGGTCTACAGAGCCTGAAGCTACTAGGTTTGCAGAAATTGAAAAGTACATCTCTGTTGGATGTGYTCACACATGCAGGGAGTCTGTTCACATCAGCAGGTACAGCTAATGCAGAGAGCACATTCCAAAAATATGCATTTCAGCTTCTACATTTTGCATGAAAAGTAGCCTTATGTTTTGGTCTAGTGAACCTGTCAAGAAGAGAATTTATATGAACATCCGTAAGAATAAGTTACCATATAATCATCCTACAAGATTCAATCATTTAACAAGCTTGATAACACAAATGGTTAGATGCCAAAATGCCATTCMTTTCCTTGCATCATCTTGGTTATTTGCAGCTGGAAAGAGTCAGCTCCAAGTTTGCAAATAATAATACCAACTTTTCTTCTTGTCATTTCCACATATGTTAAACAGGTATWTAATAATCTCTATCTGCAGGTATTCAGATAGAAGAAGGGTCCAGTTTTATATTAAAGCCACTGTGATTTGATGATTATGAAAAACATTTTAATTGTCTTAACCTTTCTTTTACTACCTTTATGCACATTCAGAGAGACAAAGACTGGCTCATTCACCTGCTCCAGGCAATGCATGGCACCTGGCTGAACTGCAAAATTCCACTACAAGTCTGAGCCCTTCGTTTCATCAACATTATTTCACAAATCAGGCAGCAATCCAGCAACATGGCATATCTAAATAAGACTGCAAATAAAAGGCAAGACTAAAGTTGCTAAGGTAAACCCAGCAGTGTCCATGTGCTGTCCATCTGCAGGCCTCAAGGTGTTGTGTATGAGGCCTTTCAGACAAAATGTGAATGCAAGTGAAGTGAGAAACACAATACTGTAAGTTATTGCAGCATTGTGCTACTCAGAGGTCCCAGCCATGACAAAAAAAACGATACTGTGAGCACTACACAAACAAGCAGAACTATCCTGACTCAAACAGTTCACAGATTATGTAAATAATAAAAAAAAAAAAGAGGGAGGAGAAAACAAAGCTTTGTACAAGCTTTTCTCTGCAAGAGAACTGAAGGGTTTAAAGGAGACAGATCGTGGAAACTCCGTGATACAAAGATGATTCTTTTCAAAGCCATACTATACACATGGAGACAAAGTTTTCACTTTAACCCTGTTGCAAAACCTTACATAGATCTACAGCTTACAAAAGCTATGTCAGTAGCCCAGTCATTATTTTAGTATCRRTGTCTCTTTATCACAAGGAAGGTACACAACCATTCAGATGAAATGTGGCAACCTGTCCAACAAAAAACTTGCCCATAAAAAAAAGGCAGAATCCTGCATTTACAAGTATTTCTGCCTTTTTCTAATAGTCACCAAATTAATGTACTTCACAATATATTCCTTCTTGGTCTGCTAGTTCCTGTTAATATGTCTGCCCTGAGTCTTCTTCACCAAATATATAGTTTGAACATTCACAGATGAGCAGCTTCTTTTTTTTATATTAGCAGAAATGTAATTTTGTTTTACAATTAAATAACTTCTGATACTTACCAGTAAAATAGCAAAATTCATTCATTTCAGACACTGAAGAAAGGTAAGATCAGACTATTTTAAGATTGAAGGTCAAAATGTATTTAATAAACTTATCTGACCTGTGAATTATCACTGCACATACAGATACTATTAAAGACACATGCTTTCCAACTTGTTCTTATGAAAAACTAACCACGGCTTCCAAACCTGTTGAACAACTTCATGGTACTCCTCTCCCGTTCAAATTAGTGCATACTTCTTTACTTTTATCTACAAATTGCACTCTTATTGATGGATGGCCTCAATAAACATTTTACCAGTAAATGCTCTTTGTCAAATGCTTGTAGGTATTTGTATGAGTAAATTTACATTCTTTTCTTAACAGATTTTCTGATCAAGCACCATTTAACATAAAAATGGATTTGCCTTCTACTAATGAAAACAGTATAAGACACAGCATAATTTGACCTACTGTGTCTGCCTTGCAAATTAGTAGCCTTTGAGATTCAAGAGTTMTGCCAAAATTTAAACCAACTGTATTTCCAAACACAGTTTTGCAAAAATATCTTAGCTCTCCTTTAAAGAATAATAAAGTTTGTTTAAACCACAAAGCACACCTTAGTCTTCCCTTCRTGGTTCCACAGAACACTAATCATATAACGTAAATAATTTCAAGTTGCTCTTTTTAAAAGGGGGGGAGGCATAAAAACCCACCAAGCTTTAGTTTACTGAAAGTTAAGAACAAAATGAACATTGTAGATATTACACATTACATTTTATATCTTCTTTAATGGGAAAACCCCACAATTCTTTAATGGCTTTACATTGCTTCTTCCCATTTCATACATCARGTCTGAGAGACATTTCAAAGGCAGATATTATTTTTTCAAGGCTCACTCTCACAAAGCTCATTAAAGCAACTGTCGGGAAGAACAGCACCTGAGTGGTGCATAACAGATCCATCCATCATCCCTACTCCCCCTCATCCATCAATAGAAGGACACACCACATGCCATAACTGCATATATGAAAAACTCTCCTGCAACAGAAGTTAAACATGCACAGCTTGGAAACCCTAATGTATGARCACAAAGGAGATTTTATAAACAATCTTATTAAGTACAAGAATCTGATAACGTGAGAAAGACCAAGCAGCCAAAACACTGAAATTTAACTACAGAAATGTAGGTAATACAGTAATGAGAGTTTTAATTACTTTGAAGGATGTAAGGCTGTACTTCAGCTCCCATAGTAGCACATGCAGAGTCCCAGCCAGGGCCAATACTCGAGGGTACTCTCAGCTTGTACGGTACCACCTGTTGGAGCACCGCTCTCCCTTCCCACGCAGCTCTCCCACAGCACGTGGCACTGGCAACACACCACACTTTGTCACAGGGGGTCTAATGTCACCTTAGTGCGCAGTGTGGAGCAATTTCAGAACGCTAGGAACTCACATATGTAACTCCATATGCTCCTAAAGSAATCTAAGTACAACTGTGCACGCTGAAACAGGTGTTCCAAGTTTTGGCAGCACAGCAGATTTATAACAAAACTTGTATTTTAGACACTGAGTGGATTCGGTTTTAGCCTGAAAGAAACGACCATATGCTGTTGAACTTTATGGCCAGCCATAGACCCTACCTCAACATCAAACAAATATTTTAAGATGGGTATAGGAGAATATYTCTGAAGAAAAAAACATGCCAATAAGTTTCAAAACCCTGTATCTTAAAACATGTTTTAAGTACATAAAGATAAAAATAACCAAAATATACAAGTAACATGTAAGATCATATTTGATACCAAAATCTTAAGAGCTAACCTTCTAACAAAGCACRCTGTAATGGTTTCTAAATATTAAAACACACTGAAATGCAATTAGCAAATTTTAGGAGCACAGTACAAAGTACAGTAAGAAACTTTTTTGCATGTATCAAAATGTTTTTCTGCAGTACTCGGAAGCCGAATATTAATTACTGTACAAAGTACAATAAGCCACTTTTTTTACATGTATCAAAATGCTCTTCTGCAGTATTCRGAAGCCAAATATCAAAGCACTCTTMAAAAWCCACACAACAAACAAAATCTAAAAGTTGAATGGAAAATTATTATACTAGAGTAGAACAGAACCAAAATTAATCCATTTTCTTAATCAAAACTAAGAGAATATCAAAATAGCATGAAGCAGTAGAAGCAAGGATTTTGTAAATAYCTAGCTTAGAAATCTGAGATATGYGAACAATTAACAGTTTTAACAACAGGCTGTCACGATTTCTAACAGGATACTGTCTCTGCTAAACTACACAACCGAGAAGCACTTTGTTTTCTTATTACAAAATGCTGATCAGGTCCATAACCCTGAATAGAGAGCTGCATAATGGACAACTGTAATCCAACATGCCAATARTGAACGTAGCAGGAGTCAGCACCAGATCCAACACTTTCTGGGAGGAAAAGACCTGTATCCTCAGATCTGATATGAAAACACTGCCGAAGCACATCATAATCAAATATTTTCATCTTTTATCACACCAATGCAAGTACAATACCCCATCTGAAAAGATACTGAACTGCTTTAGACCACACTGTTCCCTCTAGATTAAGTTTTTACAGCACGACAATACCTATTTGACAATATCCACGGCCAGGTTTTCTTTTCATGTGCATTTCTGCAAGACTTGACATTTACAATACTTACGCATTGCAATAAGGTTTCTTTTCATATCCTTTGTAGTTATTCATGTTCAGAGCCATTTTGCAAACTTCACAGTGGAAACATCCTTTATGCCAGTACTGTAAATAAATGTAAAGTAGAATTACTTACGGGACTGATGTTTTGAAAGCACTGTTAGGGTATGGTAAGCGTAAAAACACAATTACATGTCAATATTTTGGCCATGCATTACAGGTCTCTTAACTAAATCAGAAGAATTAGTTTCACRTGAAGGTAAAGGTGCCTCTGAAACACACTCAGAAATGTAAATTCTCTGCTAAGGTGAATGCCAAGACCCCTGCATGCTGACCTTGCCAGGATAATTTTAAAGATAACTGAAGCAGGAGTTTGACGTTTTGCCTCGCTTAAAAAAAAAAAAAAAAAAAAAAAAAAAANGAAACACACTCAGAAATGTAAATTCTCTGCTAAGGTGAATGCCAAGACCCCTGCATGCTGACCTTGCCAGGACACTTTTAAAGACAACTGACGCACGAATTTCACGTTTTGCCTCGCTTAAAAAAAAAAAAAAAAAAAAAAAAAAGCGCCGCTTGCTAAGAATGCAATACTACGCGAATGCAATCACTAACTAATGTGACGGCTGGCTTTTTGGTACGCCGCACAGACACTAAATTTAGCACATAATACGGCATTTTCCTCCGGTGGCTTCTACCGCCTCGTCTTGCCTTTCCGGGGACCGTAATTTGGCGCATCTCTCACAGCCTCCCTGTTATTTACGGAGCGAACGCGCTGGGCTCCAACCGGTACCACCGGGGACAACCCCGCGGGACGGGGCTGCCGCTGTCCCGGCCACCGTCCCCGCCGAGGCGGCCATGGTGCAGCTCGGGGARGCACCGACAGCTCCAGCCGGGCGGGGGCCACCTGCAACTTCATCCCTCGGGGAGCCGGGGGGGCGGCGGGGAGCCGGTCCCGGGCACCGTCATTCCCGGGCGGGTACCGCAGAGCGCCCCGGCCGCTGCGGCCCCCGCTCCCCCGCGGCGACACGGCGGCTGCCCCCGCCGACGGTGACAGCGCGGATGCCGGCCCTTGAGACGCTGCGTTTGCCACCTGCCGGCTCGCCCCGATGCCCCGCCGGCCCGGCCCTGCCCTGCCCGCCCCGCCGGAGCCGCGGGGAGCGGGACGGGCACGCCCGGGAGGCGCGGTCCCCGCCCGCCCGCGCCCCAGCACCTTGTCCAGGCAGTTGACTTTCTCGGTGGGATAGACCACTTTGCCACAGCGGGCGCAYTGGGGGTTCATTTTGCGGCTTCTCTCGGGCGGCGGCTCCGGCGGGCGGCGGCGGCCGAGGYTGCGGTGCGGCCGGCTGGGCTGGACGGGGCTGCGGGAGGCCGATCTATCATCCCCTGCCCTGGCGGGGACGCCGGGGGTCCTCAGCGGCTGCGGGCGGGCGAGGAGGTCATCGGCGGCGGCGGCGGAGGAAGCGGCGCTCCAGCTGACTGCGGCTCGGCAGCATGTGCGAGTGGGCGGGCGGGGAGCCGGTGCTGCCGCCCCCGCCGCTCGCCGCCCGCCCCCGCCGCCTCCCCCGTGTGCCTGCGCGCTCGGCTCCCGCGCCGCGGGCTGGGTGACTCACGCCGAGCCCCGCGCTGCAGCCGCAAGCCAAGCCAAGCCCACCGGCACGGCCCGCAGCGAGGGGAGGGCACAAGGGGAGGGCGAGCCCCGCGCCGCAGCCGCCCCGATGGGGGGTACCCGAATGGGGGGTACCCGAATGGGGGTACCCGCATGGGGGGTACCCGAATGGGGGTACCCGCTGCGCCTCCGGGCGCACCTGCCGGGGCTCGCTGGGGCGGGGCCGGCCCCGGCGGGAGGGAGATGGATACGGAGATGGAGATGGAGAGCGAGAGCGCGGGGCAACGACGGCGCTGCCGCGGCCGCGGGGAGCTCGGGCGCTCCCCGAAGTGAGGCCCGAGGCCTGGCCGTGCTCCCACGGGCACCTGCCGGGCGGGGCCTCGGCCTCTCCCCCGCTGCACACGCAGCCCCGGAGCCGCCAGCGGGTGCGGAACGTCTGTGCGTTCCCCCAGCCTTGTGTCCCGATGAGTTTTCGGGCGCGGCGTTGCAGCCTTTCCSGGGCTGAGTCTCGCCGGGTCTCAGCAGCGGTCCCGCGGGGCGAMCGAGTCGCAGCCGGAATGGCAAATGACGCTCCTCGGAGCAGCCTTTGGGCAGTCATTTCGGATTTGCTCTGCAGCGCTGTGGAGCGGTACAGCGAGAACTCATGCGGTTTTTCTTCGCTGAGGACTTCTTTAACTACCTGGAACACACACCACGCTGAGGGAAAGTGCTTAAGCCAATGCAGCGCAGCCTTTTCGGAGGGTTTTTTCCAGTAGTGCAACACTCTGTGTGGCTCACAGCAAGGACAAATTCTGCACATTCTTGGGCGTTATTAAGTAATCAGAATGCAGTCAGCTAAACTGGAATACTTGGCTATAATTCTGCCTTAGCAACCCAACTTTTATTCACTGGCTGTTTAAAGGCACAGGGAGAAACAGTAATTTCGTTGAAATTAATAATATATGTGATTAAATGAGAAACACCTAATCAGGCTTTAAATATTACATGATGGAAGTTGTGAAGCTGCCTCTGCCTCATCTAGTCTGAAACATCTGGCACCCAATGAAACTCATTGTTGAGATGCTGGCTGTGCTGCCAGCAACAGGAAAGCAGATTTGCAGGCAGTCTTGTGAACGCTTGTTGACTCCTGTGACTGTCTCGAAAGGTAACAAATAGACAAAAGTGCTGCCCAGCCCCTCTTCCATTCCTGTGATCTGCATGCTGCTCTGTTTCGAAGCCAACGCTAGCAACCTGCAGTTCTCAAAAATCTTGAAGCAGGTGTTTTTATTGTTGTTGTTGTTAACCAAATAAGCTTTAGATATGGAATTTAAGATTTGTCTTTTCACTGTTCCTCACTGACAATAGCATGATAACTTTTCACAAATACCTCAAGACCAAGTCTAAGATTTCCCAGAGAGAAATAGGTGCATAGGCACCCTGCAGTGCCAACTCAGTGAGTCTCATCATCTGCTACCTCTGTGCTGTACAGATTACCTTACACTCTCTCTTGGGCAATCTGACCGGCTGTGAACAATGGCTTTAATTCAAGGAACTCTGAATGCTAGGCGTCTGAGTATGTYGATAAAGGAAACTTGAATACATGGTAACTCACTGTTTTCTGTGGGAACTGTCGTTTGGGGATCTGTCTAAAATCCCATCTGAGCTGAATTAGGCCCAGTGCACAGGTAAGCAATCTCCCTCCTGCAAAGGCTACACAGCACAGAGAAACAGCAATTCTGTACTAGGGACTTAGATGGAAACTGATCTAAATTAATCTCAATTAGAAAGCAGTGAATGTTACTTATATATATTTTTTWAAATCCCTCTTTAGCTGACTGAATTCTTCTCCCCTGATTTAGATTTTACTGAAGGCTTGTAGGTGAATTACTAGATGCATACAGCTCACCCAAACTGCAAATATGAAGTCTTTGAGATAGAGGTTTCATTCCTACAAGTTCCAGATTATTAAAATCCCGATTAGAACCTWCGCATGGGGACAAAAATCATTTGGATATTACTTTCATTCTTGATATCCCTTACCTTACTCTTGAAGGGAAAACTTCTATTAACCAAAATATCGACACTATAAATGGAATAGTAAAATCCTTTTAGGAATCCTAATTCCTAAACACTAGGAACACTTAGAGTTGGATCTGAATTTAGTGTTTCAGCAGCATGAARGCATCCCAGTATTTCTCATTGTTTCAGGATCCCTTTATTAACTTTTATTCATTTTCTTCAGAAGGAGGAGAAATAAGTGTCTGAAACAGTCCTCATTTCCACAGTAGAGATCTCTTTCCTCATCATCACAATTTTTTTCTGCTGCTGCTCTAGTGAAAAATTGGTTCTTTTGCTCTGTGCAAAACAGTGGGAGAGAAAAATCTGCTTCACCCATGATAGTGAGAACTCAGTGAAATGTTACTCATCAGCAAACTTTCCTTTTTCTGGGTAGGTAATAATGCAATGGTAAAGCCCAGCAAAGCAAAACACTGCAACCCTGCTACATCACTGACTAAAGGCGCAAACCAAAAACTGTGGAGCACAGAAGAGGAAAGACCTTGCACTCCAAGGATCTGCTGCTACAAGCATGGAGCCTGTGGTAGGTGGTGGACCTCTAGACAGGCTCCAGCATTGATTCCCAGCTGTTTATTCCCAGGTTACAACTGACATCCCAAGATTTCAGGCTCTTCTGTCATCTGGTACATTTCAGGGCTGATTATCCAGCCTGCATAATAGAAAAGTGTGTATTTAGCTGGGCAGTACAAATTATCAACACTTGCAAACAGATGCTTTTTCAGCTTGCCTGTGGTCCAAGTGAAAAAGGCCTTCTGGGGCAGCTATGATACAGCATTAGAAACATTATGACGTGCTAAAATGGTTTACAATGTATTATAGAAATTACTATTTCTATGGGGTAATACCCACATCAATTGCATTTTGGGTTTGGTTTTTTTGTTTGTTTTTGGGGTTGTTTTTTGGGTTTTTTTGGCTTTTTTTTGTTGGTTTTTTTTTTTTTGAGAGGATGGTTTTCAGTGCTTTTTTTAGTTTGTTTGGTTGATAAACATATCAATGTGTGCTGAAGAAAAAAAAAAACTAAAACATTGTGGTGAGAGTTGTTTTCACACACTGAAAAACTGAATTTTACCTGAGACAGGAAGATTTCAAAAACCTGTTAAACTAGCAATTAACCCCGTGTTATGGGAGGTTACTTGACAATAATCTTGGAAGAGAAAACCCATGGAGGCTTGCAGGTATCTCAGGTTTGTGTCTAGTTCTTCTGAAAGATTTCTTGGACCTTCCTCAGTTTTCTTCCCTGCAAAATAGATTCCTTATAATCTATCTCCCACGGCTGGAGTTTAGACTTGTTGGAGCTATCAAGTGAACTTAAAGCATGAAAACAAAGGCTTCTGTCTTGCAGGTCATCATGCATTTCACAAGCCATACATAAAAGCTCAGAGAAAGTCTTTGCTACCTTTGGTGATCACATGAAGACATTGTTTTTTCATCCAAATTTCTACAAATTGAGTCTGCTCATGAAGTTATGGTTGTATAGAACCCTATTGGACAAAAGAAGAGTTCGTGTAAACATAGTGATGTATCTTCTTTCCATAGCAAAGAATGTGGCTTTCTTTTCATTCAGAAACATATTTTTTGAATTTACATGTTGTGGGGGAAAATGCTGTATGCAGTATGCYCCAATGGACAGCTGATGCTGCCCCACTTGCAGTGTCCTTATTCAGTCATTTTTTTTCTGAAATAAATATGACAGTATATACTMAGACCCCAATGGACTGTTGTAAAAATACTGTTTGGTGTGTTTCMCTGAKTTTTTCATATTCGGTCTGATCTTTAAACAGGTATAAAAGGTGGGATAACTGACAAAGATAATGTACTAAAAATACTATCTGACTTGTAAGAAGCTCATAACATTTGGGTACTAGTTCTAGCAGATAATAGGCATTGTGTCATATTTAAGTGGAAGGATGAGCTCACCATTAAGGCACTGCATGGAGAACTGCAGATGAAGTCTCTAAGCAGTACAGATAAATAATACTGGGAGAAGCTTTGTGAAATTCTGTGGCTGCCCTAAATTATGTAGGAAGGGAAACCAAAATACTGGTTGGCACAGGAATTGGCCATCAAATTCTGCCCCTCACTGTTTGAATTTAGGTTTAGCCACTTAGAAGAAGAAACCGCGTAGTTACATTYCAAATAGAAGCAATGTAACTTTAATGTGACCTTGTTTAGAGCTACCCGGGGTGCTGTTAGAGAAACATGCTTTTAAATTCTCTACTGTGAAAGGGTAATTTACGCTTTCATATGCAAGGGTTGGTGGAAGCATGTTTTCAACTTCAGCTGTAGAAAAGCTTCCTACCAAAACCAAAACAAACCCAACAATGGTTAGACTTTATTCTTTTCTGCAATATGATCCAAACCCCACTCTGCACTGGAATCTCAATATGCATTTTCGGAATTACTCAATCCTTAGCTGCTTGGATTAATCTAATAGGGTAATGAAATACTGGAACGAAAATGGTTATTCAATCAGCAACAGTGTTTTCTGTTCTTAGGCTCTCCTTTCTTCAAAAGGCATGTAAACTGAATACTGCATCCTACAGTAGCTATATGCTAACAAATATATGAAAATGTAATAACGAGGAGTCAGTATGACTTAGAGAATCATAGAATATGTTGARTTGGGAGGGACCCATCARGGTCATCAAGTTCAAATCCTGCCCCTTGCAGGACTCCCCAAGATTCACACCATGTGCCTGAGAATGTTGRCCAAACACTCTTTCAACTCAGACCGGATTTGTGTCATGGTCACTTCCCTGGGAAGCCTGTTCCTGTGCTCAACCACCCTATGGATGGACTACTGAATTGTCCAGAAGAAGGSACTCTTATTCTCTTAGTATTTTTGTTGCAGTGGAAATTTCTATTATTTTATRCATGGGGGGAAAGATTTTGCCTTATTAATTGGATATTTCAGGATACCTGAATGATAATTTCATTTCATGTTATGAAAAAAGCTTAGTAAAAATGGRCCAGTTTCTAGAATTATGCTGAACAGGAAGTTGTTACCTAGCTCATTTGCTTTTATTTGSCCTAAAAATAGCTGATTTATGAGCAAAAAGCAGATTGAAGGCTCTATTCAGATGCAAATCTTATCACCTCTGTGTATGGGTTTCAGAAAAGCATCTGGTATTAGTGAAGCAYACAGCCTCTGCAATCCAGGTGCACAAAGCAGGTGAAGTTCTGTGGGTAGCAATACACGAGGTGTTTTGAGAATTTGGCAGACTGTGTTTGAGTGTTAGCTGCTTTGGCAGGCGTGCCCAGAGATGGAGGCACGTGAACACTCTCAGAAAGCTGCAACCATACATCCAATATGTTGAAAATTGTGTCTTCAGWGACTTGGGAATGCAGAAACTGCCAACCTGACTTAAGGCTCAGTAATGCATTCCAGCATCAGAGGCCCTGCACGTCCAACCTGCATGTCTGGGAATGTTCCTCACTGCCAGGGCTGCACTGGTCCCAGCTCCTCCATTCACCCTTTCAGTCTCACCCCATTCACAGACCGGGGTGAGAACTCACAGAGCACAAACCAGTGTTTGCATAGAAAGGAGTCTGGAATCTGGAACTCTCCAAACCAAATGCCCACATTCAGTGACAGAGCTTAGAATAAACGTACGGTATTAGTGGTTTTGGGGTTTATTATTATTATTATTATTATTATTATTATTATAATTCCCTCCACTTTGTTGCAGTCACTGCATTTTTCAGCCAGTTACAGCTTGGAGGATGTCTCAGACACCTAAATGGAGTGAACATTTTTGGTTTATGTATCTTGAATTGAATGTGCTAGGAATTTTTTTACCAACTCTGTCATTACCTCCCTTCCTAGTCAGAATTATGTATTCCTACCAAGTTTTGTAGCAATAAAAAAATAATAATAATTGGGGGAGGGGTTAAAAGTCTACATATTTTATGTGATTAACACTTTTTCATCAATTAAGTGATATAGGAATGAAAAGCTCTTGGAGAAGCTGAAGAAGACTGTCTTCAGTCAGSCCTGCATCCTGTGTTGAGAATTAAAAACAGTTGCTTAATCTCAATTCAAAGAGATTTCCAAAAACTTTACCACTACAGACAACAAATCTGAAACAGTCCACACAAAAGACTCTGTGCTAGACTGTAGGCCAAGGAAGKACAGAATGTTAATTATTCTTTCTGTTTTAACAGCTATTACTATTACTAAAGCTTCTTGGTTTTGCTTATGAAGATTGGACTGTACAAAAAGGTTATTTATTAACTGTGAATATTGTTCATTTGTCTGTGTTTAGCCAGAGAATGAAATAGGGATGTAGAGATAGAGTTGAAGTCCTAAACTGAATTTTAAAACCTAATGAGAGAGTTCTGGTAGCTTTGAATAAAAGAAAACAATGCCATTATTCATACTCTTGCCTATGCAACCACTTTCCCATTATTTCCAAAAATAGTAGTTGAGTAGCTTCCTGCCTAAATAAACAGCTCACGTAGATAGAGCTTTGGCTATAAAGCTTTTTAAATAAGGTTTCCTTTTTTTCAAGCCTAACAGCATAGTGAAATACAGGAAGGGTTGGGCTGTGATTAGACCGGATTCTTTAAGTTAATGTTTTAAAAGGTTACGTGACCAGTTCAGAGTAACTAAATACACTTGCTCTGTAGATGGCCTGGAAGTATCGCAGCAAATATACTCCCTCCATCGCCAGAAGAAATAACCTCTTGTGATAAAGATACTTAATCATTAACAAGCTTAACTCTGGCCTTCRGAGGAATCTGAGTTTCCAACACTTCCAGAAAGATTTTAACATTATGCCTTCACAGAGCAGACCTGACAAATCTCACACATCAAGAAGGAGTCTCTCACGTTTATCTCCCAGACGGCCTCCCCTGCAGCTCGACCTGTGTCGCACTCATTTGCAGCACCATGGCTGCTCTCCCATCCTGTCACCCCACACTCCAGCACAGCCAGGTGGTCCAGGCTGCAGCCTGACAAACTGTTCCAGCTACCAGGGGGGATCAGGAAGCAAAAGAGGAGGAGGATGCACAATGCAGCATAGCTGCATTGCTGCAAAGAACAATGGATTCCAGGGGAATTCCTGGAAATATTTACAAAGTCCCTTCCCAGAAAGCAAGAAGTAAAATSGTCTCACAGCTCAATGTAAGCAATTTTCCAATTTATGTTAMYTTTTAAGTTTACTGTTTTGAACACAGAGACTATGAGCTCTAAGGCTATTAAATAAAATACTACAAACTTAAAATTATAATCTGAAAATAGACAAAGGGGGAGGGGGGGGGAAACAGAGCAGACACATTACATGTTCAGGTCAGCAAGACAATGACTGGTGATATTCCCCTCCCAGCACCAACTTGGCTTCTGCAGCACCATTCCTGGTGCTGGCCTTGCAGAATATACTAAGAGTAAGAGAGAGGATTGAGGAAAATTCACCTTCCTGAACATACCTGGAGATAAACTGCTGAAAGCTCAACAAACAGTGCATTTAACAAAGCCTATCTCACTTTGACCTCAGTTCAGATGCTTTAAGAATGTGACCAAGTTCTTCCTCATACCTGAATTTTTAAAAACAGATCTTCAAACMATTGAAAGTTTGGGAATAAATGGCCAAGATAGACCCAGCCCTCACCCTCACCACTGTTCGGCTCTCTGTGACCCAAAGGGTGTTGTTTGTGGCTTGGTGCACTGCTGCTTTCATTGAAAAGCCATGAATAATGACTTTGAAGCAAAATGTCCTCTCCCGAGCATTTTTGGAGGGTATTTTCATAGGCTTCTTTACTGGGCACATGACAAACTCTTATTTTTACAATCCTCCTAAATCAGAACTGTTGTGTGGGGTAATATAAGCCTTGAATAAGGAAATACACAATTTATTTCTGTTTGCTTATTTTAGAAACAGAATATTGCTTATTTTAACAATAGAAATYTAATAATCCATGGAAGTTTTTCAAACATCTTGACTGTTTTAATTGATACAGTTTTGCTATTAATAGAAATTGCATAGTACATATAGGCACTTTATTAAAACTATTTCATCTTTTTAGCCTGAAGCTATTRTTTTTATTTCTTTACTCTTTGCACYWAACAACATAGGAAAGAATASACCCAATGCCACTGTCACAGAAAAGGTGCATGTGCCTTTCTTAACATCAGATGTCTGCWCTTGCTCATGAATAAAAAGTTAGAAGGCGAGAAACAAAACTAATTGTTCAGCCAAAAATTCATCTGAGTAGTCCGGACCTTGAGGGAGACTATCAATAAAGTTGCRTTTTGAAGGAGAGCTTTTTTAGATATGGTACAAAGGCACACACAAAACAAAACCTTTGAAAAGGGACTACTTAACTTCTTTTCCTTTTACTTTTAGACCTACAGCTAGCACATTAACTTTAAACTCAAAAGTAAATGGAGAACAACATTTGATATAAACTAAATATTCTAACATGTAATTGAGTATTTTCAGTGTGAAGTTCTCATTTTTCCCTCACAGCTTTCTATGAATTATCTTTAATGTTATCTTAGGAAAGGCAATTATTATGTGGAGCWTTAAACAGAGCACAAATATTGGTACGCTGCAGACACCAGTTAATTTTCTTTTGACTGCCGAACCGTAAATAAAGGAAAACAGCACAGTTAAATGTTCTTAAGTTACATAGTAGCAGCAAGTGAGTTACTGTGTGAAGGATACAGTTTTGGAACATGATCCAGAGGGAATTATTGGGAAGTTACACTGTACATAATGTTTCATTGGTTTAATTCACCTTGTAAAAGTCCTGGTGGTGCTGCTGCCTCTGCCCCTTCCCTGCTGTAAACTGCAGAACAAATGGTGTTACTGTCGGGACTGAGTACATTTCAGACTGCAGAGTACATTTCACATTATCCTAAGAGGGACATACTTGGTCCATCAAGGGAAGGAGGAAAAACTCCAGAGATCTTGGTTTTCAGAGCCTCTTCTGGTGGCACTGTCCAGCAGCCRGAGCACCTCGTTCCTGCAGCAGCAATTTCATAAGGCAGCACATCACATCTCCTGCCTCAGAGCAGAGAACTCCCTTATGAAGGACTAGCAACACAGCCCTGAATTTACCAGTCCAATCTTCAGAGTGCCTGGTATCACTGTTTTCCAGCTCCTTCAAACTAGGGCCTTGCTCTGACAATATGAGTTAGGTACAAAGCTGCCAGTGGCTCACAKCTGCCTCCCAACCAGCTGCACCAGCTGGGACCACAGTGCTGTGCCTGCTAACTCTGACCACGTGCCTTGATGCACCTGATCCCCTTTTTTCCTTAGAAGCTGTCTGCTAGGTGGTACAGAGAAACATTCAGATTTTCCAGAACAGCATGGTTTTCTGCGGTAAGCAGGAGGAAATCCTTTTAGTTTTCCTTTCTCCCACCACAATCCAATTTAAACACACGCCCCTCTGGCTCGATTACCTCCCCATCTCTGCCACAGGCGCACATGTATTAACTTAAAAATGGGGCTGGAGAAGGATGCAATCCTTGCAGGCATCTAAGCCAGGCTGAACTTGATTTTCAGCCTTCAGACACTCCSCTAAGAGATAGCAGTAAATAATGCCAAATATCAGATAGTACCCTCTCAGTCTTTCCTAATGGATGCACACAACTCAAAGGCACTCAAAGCATGCACWGAAAGAGCTGTGAGGGCCCTGCCTCCTGTTCTCCAATGCCTGTGGACAGCAGCTGTGCCTTGAAATGCAGATGCAAAGGTTGAACATGTCTGGGGAACCCGGCCCAAGGCTACCTCCAGAGGAAAATCTTCAGACCAAAGAAATGTTTGACATGGTTTGCAGGACTGCTGGGGTTTAGTCCGATGCATGTTAAAACCAACTGAAACACTTCTGCTAGCATCTGTGTGGGCTAGATTAGAGTTTAAATACAATAGACTATTTACTTTGCACTAAGGAGGGGTTTCAGCATAAACAGAAAACTGTGTGGTTGGTTATGTGCTGGCACCACACCCCACTTTAAATGTCATGATCGCTTTTCAGAGCACCAGGGAGCTACTGTGGTGATGTTTTGCACAGGTATTATCTATCTTCTCATCACAGTTTACTCTGATGAAAGAGAAGCAAGAAGAGTTGGTGCAGACGGTGAAGATCAAGGGCAGACTGGGCTGAAGTGTCCATGAAATGATGGTGATCAAGATCTCTCAAGTCTGAGAGAGCTGGGGCTGTTCAGCCTGGAGAAGAAAAGGCTGCAGGGAGCCCATAGAGCMCTGCCAGTACCTGAAGAGAGCCTGCAGGAGAGCTGGAGAGGGGCTTTCTAGAGTGGCATGTAGTGATAGAACAAGGGGAAAGGCTTTAAACTAAAAGAGAGCATGTTTAGATATTCAGAGGAAGTTCTTTACTGTGAGGGAGTGAGGCACTGGAACAGAATGCCCAGGGAAGTTGTGGATGCTCCATCCCTGGAAGTGTTCAAGGCCAGGYTGGATGAGGCTGTGAGCAACCTGGTCTAATGGAAGGTGTCCCTGCCCCTGGCAGAGGGCTTGGAACTTGATGATCTTTATGGTCACTCACAACTCAAAACATTCTAGGATTCTGTTATTTCCAGGGACCATTCMAGATACAATTGTACTGAATTACTTTGCAAAAACTTTAGAACTGTTTATCCATAATATCCTGATAAATAGATGTTAACCACTCCAAGTCAGCTTTCAAAGATGTTTTAGTAAAAATAAATATTCATGACTGCAGAAAATTTAATAGTGCAACACCCTGGAAATTGTGCTATTGGAACACATTCAAACAAAACATAGATAATAGTAAACTTCCCCAATCTGATGTTATCAAATTGCTTGAAGAGGAAAATGACAACACCACATTTACACTTCTTTGGTGTAAAAAAAAAATGCATGCACCACCAATTATCATTCAGAAAGATTGTCTCAGTCCACATACTTAGGGGCACACCACCTGCTGTGTCTGGCTCTCTGTAAGTTTWGCAAAAGCCACATTTCATAGACTTTTCTGGATTGGCACTTGGCAGATTTCCTTTGCTCAGCATGTATTCCAACTGGGGTAAATATTGAGGTCAATATATAAATATCATGATGGATAACTGCTGCAGCTACAGTACATCTACTGTCCATAAATCCAGTTAAATAAGGCAGGATTGCACTGCAGATCAAAAGTCATATCCTATCAGAAAATCTTCCTCATAAGTAAATCTGAAATTGCACCTGTGTATCTACTCTGGTGAGGCTGCAGGGCCACCTCTGACATCACCTTGGCACCAAACCAATCACTTAGTCCACAAGGTATTTTTAACTCATGTCTTTTTGCTCTCCCTTGTAAGTCCTGAGTGCCTCTGCAGTGGGAGGGTGACTGCTATGATGGATCCAGCATTTTACTTATTATTCTGCAGTCCTACTCAGTAAGAGATCACAACACTATTTTTAGAAGAAAATATAAAAACACAATTCAACTGCAAGCATAATGGAAAAGAAAAAATCAGGAAAGCTGTACTCAGCAATTTGTTRTATTTAATTGGTTTTCAGTTCAAACATGCTCCTCTTACTAGGCATACTTTTTCTAATACAGCTCTCTGCGAAGTTCTGTATGGTCCTGGAAAGGGAAATAATATGCAAAATCATTAAGGAAAAAACTCCATTGCATGTAAGTTGCAGTTGTAACTATTAATCCACTCAACTAATGATATATCAGAAAACCCACAAGCTGTCAGATTTTAAAATTATACCRAAATTTGTCGAGTATATTCTCATAATTACATGTAATAACTGTCATGTGAAATTTCTTCTATTCGTTTTGCTATTCTTACCAACTAACCTGAAAACTGTTCCAAATGTAAGTCAAGATCTTCTGTTAGGCTACCAAACAGCCTGAAACACAAACCACACATTTTCTTTGGTTGACTTAATCCCAATAATAATAATTATAATAATCAAATGTAACTTACAGAGTTAAAATATGCGTTTATATTGTTAATAAAGAATAACAGAAAGGTCCAGCATAAAAGTATGTATGAAATTAAAATATATTTGTTGCAAAATAATGAGAACTAATTATAATGAAATCTCAGCTGATATCCAACCCTCATGACTACAGCAGATTAAGAAATGTCTAAGTCTGGCAAGCTTTGGGCTACGTTGTGTGGAACTGGCTGTTCTTATAGCACTGAAAACAGATTTATTTTTTCCCTCTCCTGTCAACAGTGATTTCTTGGATCAAGACAGAAAAGGTCATAAACTTTTTATGTTTTTATTAATTAATAAAATTCATGTTAGTTGTTAAGAAGAAGGTGTACGAGTGGGGACAGTMAAACACTGGGATAAACTGTTGTGATGGAGTCGCCCTCTTTGCTGGGCATTACAAACTTTYAGCAGTGCTCAAGTCACACCTCAGATGAGTCTGAATGGGATCCCTTCCCACCTATATCATTTTAAAACTGTGTCAAGAAAAATACAGATAGTACTGATCCTGCCTTGAGACAAAAACTTGGGGCTGGTCAATCTCTTGAATTATGTTCCAGCCCAATGATTGGGAGTTCCTCACCTTAACTCTGTCAGYTTTCCATGGCAGGGATTTTCCTTTGCCATTCATGTGCCTTTCTGCTGGAAGTGAGCCAGGGTGGGCCACAACARAGGAGAGCAAAGAGCCCCACCAGAAGGACAAGAGTCTGAGGGCACAGGAAAAGAAAACTGGGCTGCAGCAGGATCCTGCCTTGCATAATTCACTGTGGCCTTTAACGATGAGAAATTCTGACACCGGGAAAAGGGATTTCTCCGGAAGAAAATGGTCTAGATTGGAATGAAGACTGTTAATATCTTTTATTTAATGAGTTTGCTAAAATATTGTCTTTTCTTTGACAGTCTTCATCTAATTACTTAAGATTACATCAGTATTTGCCTCCACTATGTATAGTGTATGTATGTATACATGTATTGTATATGTATTGTATAAAGGGCCAGTGAAGTTCAATCTAAATACTAGAAGAAGACAAAAACCCAACTGGTCTGTAAACAAGTGGTGTAGAGGTTCAACTGGATAACTTCACAATTTTCCAAGTCACTGAAGCAGTGAAGGCATCAGTTGTTTGAAGAGAGGGCTAACTGGCTGCTGGCTTTTTTATTTCTATATTTTGTTGGGATTTGTTTTTAGTTGTAAGGAGGCAGTGGCAAAGTTACTTAGGTGATCTTAAAGGTATATTAACATTAGTGTAAGCTTTAGTAAGTGTAAAGAGACTTTAGAGATACCTGTCTTCCTGGAAAAAATGAAAACATTTTATTCAGAGGGGAAAAAAACTTTAAATGTTGTTTTTTTCCATTATAACTATAATGATTCATGTTTACAGTATTCCAGCAGCTTCCAATGTTCACTGAAGATAATGAATGACTACTCATAATTTAGGATTTCACACGACTTTGTTCTATGTACAATTCAACGTTGAAAATTACAGGTTTGCTACTGCCCAGCATTGCCACTTTACTGACAGATTGGAACATTACTACTTAACATCTCGAGGATGGTTAATATTTTTGATTGCTTTTTAACAGAAAGCATTTACCCAAAAGAAATGCTGGTAGAAGAGAACAATAATTGAGTATCCTCTCTATATAAGGAGAAATAGTAGTAATAGTATTACTGTGCATTAAAGGTCCATAATGGAGCTTTAATGAATTTACTTAGCTCCCTCCAAAACAATTAGTGCTTTCTGCATAAGATATAATATAATATAATTCTGAATGACCTGAGAAAGACACATAAATTTGCGTACACTAAATATTTGCTTAGTAGAAAATGTGTGGCCATTAGATTTCATTTAGTGCTTGATTATACTGTGACATTTAAAGCTCTTCTCCTTAATAAATTAAAACATTGGTGAAAATCAAGTGAAAGCAAGGGAGGAAATGTTTTTCTTTTGTCTCCTGGAAAAAGCATTCACTTCATTAATTGGTAGAGACTGAGGCAATTTATCTAATATGGAAATTCCTCCATCTAAAATGAAGYAAACACTACAGATCAGTGTAGACAAATTATGGAAAGGGTAAAAAAAAAGTTGCTCACCCTGTCCTTTTATTGAACTAGGCTGGTTCTAAGAAAGGAATGATACAAAATTTGGCAAAGGGTTTTTTCACCAAAATAATATTAGTGGATGCAGAACCAACTTTTTATTCCAAGAGTTTTAAGTGAACAGTCTATTATTTAAGAGCTAGCAAATATATTTTTGAGGGATGCAAAATGGCCGTGGAACATGTTCCAAATAGAATGCTGGACTGACTGCTCAAAACTGGCTCAGAGTGTGATATATCATCTTCCACTGTAATGGTCTCTCATACTCATTGGAAACCTTTGAAAAAATTACGAGATTGAAATGTCTGCTTCATAGAACCTGTCTTTAAATTATTGTTAAAAAAACATTATCTCCCGAATAAATCTATAAGAAAATGAATATCCTTTTCTTAGTATTTTTGACAGCAAGAGATCGATCTATCTATCTATCTATCTATCTATCTATCTATCTATCTATCTATCTATCTATCTATCTATCTATCTATCTATCATCTATCTATCTATCATCTATCTATCTATCTATCTATCTATCTATCTATCTATCTATCTATCTATCATCTATCTATCTATCTATCTATAAGCCAAAACGTATGATTGTATTTATAAAAGCTCTGTGTCACATAGACTGAATCAGCCCTTTGCTTAGAGAAACTGTCACATCCTGCTCAGAAGCTGCATCACAGAATTATCAACTCCTAACTGTGAACAGGACTGTCTTACACAGCCAGCTGAAGTTGAGTACAAGGAGTGGCTGAGCTGCAAGAATCACGTTTTTGAGTCTGCATGTCAAGATGATGGCAAACTTGAAAAATTCATTAAATCTCAGTAATCCTTAGGGGAAGCTTTAAGGATGATGGAAAAGGACTAGGAAGTTGTAACAGAATAAGATGTCTCCTGAGTAGCTCTGCCTTAGCAACCAAGACAGAAGAACAAAGGATAGCCAAAGAATGGAAAGTAAGATGAAATCAAGGGTCTAAGAAGGCTGACAAAACCTGGTAGTGCTTAGATGGCTGAAGACACTGGGACATTTTTTTTTTTTTCATGTGTGTCTGCAATCCTGTATTTTCCCAGTAAGTGAAATTTGGGTTAGAGGGAAGACAGCACATGCTTACATAATAGTGCCCRTGCTGAAGCTCCATGTAAATAACTTGTGCTATTGTGCATTTTCTGAAGAGTGAAATACAAGCACAGATTTCCAAGGGGAGGCTGGAAAAACCCTGGCATGGGCTCCTTTTTCACCTTCCCCCCTGAACMCTGGTGGCTCCCACAGTGCTGAACAGTGCTGCAGCTTCTCCCTAACGCTTACATGGCCAAGGAGAAGCTCCACTGCTGTGCTGCACCCAGGTGAATGTGCACATTTGTGTTTGCTCTCCTCTCCTGGCTGTTAGCACCTCTTTCACATGAGCCAACATGGATGCAGCATCTCAACAGAGGGGCTGAGATCACCCATTTCAGGCTGCACTTTCCTCTGAACACAAGAGCACATCCTTTCACTGGGAGTTGTGTATGTGCTCAGCAAGGAGTGGGATTGAGAGGKTTGGTGCTAGTTTCAGAGTACTGGACTGAAAGTAATGCAAATGCTTCATTTTTGGTAGCAGCTGCAGGCTTTCAGAATGTCACTGCTAATGCTTCTTCAAAAGCCATGTAATTACAGACACTCAGCCGATGGTACAATGCCTAAATCCTGCCCAGTCCTAACAAATCAGCAGCATGTGCTCTCAAAAGTTGGGTAAAGCTTTCTCATTAGTCAACATGTGGAGAGGCAGGGGTATTCATCAAGGCTTGATAAGRTACTGTACTGGACATAAACACTGCCCAGCAAGTTATAAACCATATTTAAAAGAAGATTTTCTAGGGGAAAAAAACGTCTTACTCCCAGACTGAAAGTTAAAAGTGTGTCTTACTCTGGTCTCATAAATTGTGCAGAGCAATCATAAATATGAACAGCACAAGAAAAGTCTGTTCTGGAGCTCAGTAGCCAGCAAGGTTTGCCCTTTGCTGATCATGGACRCTCAGGGCTCATGGCTCTACCAAGCTGCTTGGGCAGGCTGGATCACCCTCTGCAAATGGAGACTCTGGAGAGAGCCCAKTTGTGCCCCAGAGATGGCARGGACGCASAGAATGCTCTRCATGGGCCTCTCCATTTGGCTTAGSAACTCCAGAATCCAGATGAYTYGAARACAAACCAATGAATACCAACATGAAAACCATGGAAACACTGAGGAGGAGCCTCTGCAGGCGCAAGGGAGCACACGAGGGGTGGCTGAGGTAATCTGGTCTGTTCAGCCTGGAGAAAAGGAGGGGAGATCTCATTGCTGTCCACAGCTTCCTCATGAGGGGAAGAGGAGGGGCAGGCAGGCACTGACCTGCTCTCTCTGGTGACAGTGACAGGACCAAGGGAACGGCCTGAGGTTGTGTCACAGGAGGTTTAGGGTGGATATCAGGAAAAGGTTCTGCACCCAGGGGTTGATTGGGCACTGGAACAGCTCCCCAGGGCAGTGGTTACAGCACCAAGCCTGGCAGAGTTCAAGAAGCATTTGGACAATGCTCCCAGGCCCATGGATGACTCTTGGGGACAGTCCTGTGTAGGATCAGGAGTTGGACTCTGATTATCCTTGYGGCTTCCTTCCAACTCAGCATCTTYTRTGATTCTAGGTATTTGCTCTGGAAAAGATGTAGTTAGGGAACCTATCTCTCAGCAGGGATAGAATCATGTATATTAAATCCAAAAGGATTGTGTTTGCTCATTAGTTCCTCTTTTTAAAGAAGAATTAGGTCTAAGAGGATTTCTCTGCATTTGAGCAATGATCTAAATGTCTGCTGCAGACAGMCTGCACATTTTTTTAAGGGACAAAGAATCTTGAGAATTATGATTAAAACAAGGATTAGGAAAGTTAGCAAAACACTGTGGTTTAATTCTGAGCTGATCCTCAGTCCAACATTCAGAAAATAACAATCACAAAATGCAGCACATCACAAGGGGATAATGTTTACATTTGTGACTGCAATATACGTTCATGCTAGTTAGTGCTCTAGATTCTGTTTTATGAGTCTCCAAACAAGTAAGAAAATGAAAAGACGTTTTATTTCAAAGGTACTTGGCAATCTAAGGCAACAGACAAGAGGTAGATAAAGGCATAAATTTTAAAAACAGAATGAGGGGATGTTGGTAACTGTAATAACCCACACACACACACAGAGACACTAAAGTTCTTAGACATTACTGGAAAGAAAAGTTTTGAAAAGAAAAGTTGACCTTAAGAATATCAATGTGAGCTTCATTCCAGCAAGAGAGAAAGAACAAAGGAACTCTGTTTGAAAAGCAAGTGGCCCACAAGGGCAGTAGATTCCTCAGAGGCACTTAGGCAGTCTGGTAGAAAGAGCAGTGTAGAAACAGACTGTGAAGAACCTGGACAGCAAAGAAAAATAACTTATTTTGTAGCTCACTAACCAGCCACAAGGTTCTGTCACTGATTCCTGTTCTCAGATATTTCAGGGTGGCTGAAGCATTACCCTGTACTCCAGAAGTGAAAAGCTGACCCAGATCCTGCAAACTGCATAACTGGAGCACATTCTTTTAAGCATGAGTTTCTCCCTGTTGYAATGATTCATTGGCACATGTCTGAGAGACTCCATCTAGAAGGTTTTAACAGAACYTGAAGAAAATTCCAGTAAATACATTAAAATTCCCTTGAAAACATTTATTTGTTGCTTCAGGTCTGATCTGGTGAGAGGCCCATTGATCCAGCAGAGCCCATTATCTAATTCTAACAGCTGGTTCCAAGTGAATTTATATTTTTTACTGGAATTCCCAAGAATCCAAAATTCTAATTTTTTGTTTTAAGGCAAATGCAGAAGATTTTGTAAGCCTTTTAKGTTTCAGATGATATTCAGTCCTCTGAATTTTGGGGATGTGTAGGGCATCACCCAACATGCAGGTCTGTCCCAGCATCAGGGCATGGGACATTCAGGGCTGGGGAATTCTCCCCAAGTCATGGAAAACCTTCAGARGCATGGTAATCTTCAGAAATTGTTCAGTTCAGAAACTGGTTCACAATTTTGTGGAGAGAGTTTCCCTCTGCTCCCACAGTGTGAGCTTCTTTCTTCTGTTGAGGTTACCCACCGTTTAGCATCCCAGTGCAATTTATCAGTGGGTTTTAACATTTACAAGTGTACTTAAAAACCACATTTAAACAAGCACATTGGATTTGCATGACCAAGCTCTGGTAGCAGGGGGGACTACAGGAGTGGCTTMTGTGACAAGTTGGGATCTTCTTCCACGTCCAATAAAGCCARTCCCTGTCAACTCCAAAGGTCAAGGCTGGGCTGATTAGACCYCTGTGATATTATCATATTTAAGAACAAGGGAAAAAGGTTATTGCCCAGATGTAATTGCAGCCAGACAAGAGTGGGGTGGGAATATATGAGAGGGAGAGCTCTGCAGACACCCAGGCCAGTGATGAAGGAGAGGCAGGAGGTGCTCCAGGCACCAGAGCTGAGATTCCTCCACAGCCCGTGGTGACACCATGGTGAAGCAGCTGTGYCCCTGCAGCCCATGGAGATCCATGGGGATGCAGAGATCCACCTGCAGCCTGTGGAGGAGCCCCACTGGAGCAGGGGGTGCCTGGGAGGAGGCTGTGATCCCGTGGGAGGTCTGTGGAGAGAGGAACCCAAACTGGACCAACCTGTTCTCGAAGGACTGAGGCCATGAGAGAGTGACCCACACTGCAGCAATTTCGGGAAGACTGTTGCCCATGGCATGGACTCAAGGTGGAGAAGTTCATGGAGAGCTCTCTCCCATGGGAGGGACCCAAAGGTGGAGCAGGGGAAGGACTCCTCTCCCTGAGCAGAGGGAGAAACCATGTGTGATGAAC
>NW_026623246.1:2878598-2902877 GCF_030028575.1 Malurus melanocephalus
GGGTGCTGAAGCCCTGTTTCCCAGGAAGTAGAGATTAGGCTTTTTTTCTCTTTACTTATGTGTGCACAAACTTTTGCTTTTTTCTTGCTTTAGTAAACTGCCTTATCTCAACCCACTAGTTGTTTTCTGTCTTATTTTCCTCTCCCCTGTCCCACTGGGAAGGGCAGTGATAGAAGAGCTTGGTGGGCACCTGGCATCCAGCCCGGGTCAGCCACTACACTAAGGTGCTGAGGTACAGGATTCATTTTTCTTGCTCCTGTGGGTAGCATTACCATCACTGGTAGAAGAAGAAAATCATAATCATATAAAAGTCCAGAAAGGAACAGGAAGACATTTCTTTGACATTTACTTATAAAAGGAACCAGYTTTAAACTGAATCAATAGAAAATTAGATTAAGAATTTTAAAGATTTATTCTGAAATTGAATCGTCTCTGCSATAATAAATAATGCATCTAATGAGGAAAAAAGGATGCACACCCATCCCCCAAGAGACTTCTTTTTTCATCAGTGTTACTCTAAATTGCTCTGACTGTGCAAAATAGCTGTGAGTGAAGTCTCGCTGAAGCAAGCAAATCRCTGTGTGGCACACTTTAAAAATGCTAAGGACTAAATGTCCCTTTAGAATTTAAAGCAGGTGTTCATACAGAGAAGCACAATATAGCAGAAAGTGGTGATCCAATTCCAAATCAGCAGCCCTGCTTCCATATTCCTCCCACACACCCTACCCAAAACTGGGACACGAGGGAAAGCCAGCGTTGGCCACCACTGCATCCAGAGGACTGTATTCTTCACAGGACTCCTAAAATGCCTCCTGTCCCTGCCTCAATCTCCGTGAAGTCGCCTTCCTGTCTGATGCAGGGAGCCAGCAGGAAGCTGTCACAAAGGGACTGGCAATGCCACAGATGCCACCTCCTTTCACTGGGCATTTGATTGGGTCRCAACAGTTTATTTTTAACTCACAGGATAATAGAGATCAAATTTATAAGAAAGTTCATCACCTCTGCAACACAAGGTAATTGTTTATGGATAGTCCACAGTTGGGAAATACCTATAAAATAGTTGAAATTAAAGGTAATGATTTGTTCTTAGCAAGAAAACCTCTCCTGAAGTAACATGCTAGTGTCTTCCTTATTAAAACTCCAGACACTGCAATCCAGAGATAGCAAGACTGCAMTAATTTYRATTTGATTCAATTTTAAATTTGTAATGAATTTCTWGTCCTCTAGACTGAATACTCGTATTATACAGATATCAAAAATAGAAAGTTAAGGAATTTATTGTATTTCCTATGTATTTGTTCATCTCATGATCCTACTCATGACTTTGGAATACAAAGAACTCTTCAAGAATTCTTAGGGATAATATCTATATGAATTGCATAAATATAACAAAAAAGTTGAAATCAAGAATAAAGAAGTCTTTCTTATTCTGAATTTATTTCAAATAAACTTTAAWTCCAAGTTTTCATAATTGCACAGAATCTGTTTCTTTTCCATGATTTATGGTTTTGGATTCTA
Organism: Malurus melanocephalus; assembly: GCF_030028575.1. Classification (NCBI taxonomy): domain Eukaryota; kingdom Metazoa; phylum Chordata; class Aves; order Passeriformes; family Maluridae; genus Malurus; species Malurus melanocephalus. Next base: position 2,880,117 of record NW_026623246.1, read on the forward strand.
ACAAGACTATTCTTGTAAACAGACAGTAACTGCAGAGGACACAGAGCACGGCACAGGGATCTAGAATCCCATGCCTTGGGTTTTACACTGCATGGTRTATTTTTTCTTTGAAGGATTTGTAATTAATCATCAAAATGAAGGTGACAAAATGAAATGTTACGCTGCCATTACCCAGAGTTTATTACAAAGTGTGAGCTCAACCTCGCACATTATCCCAGTTTAGCTTCGATACAAAATTTGCRGCTTCAGGACTTCATAGATAACAAGATCAGCACACATTAATCCCTTAATCCTTTCTCTAATTGTTATGAAATCTAGAATCATCAACAACTTCCATCAACTGACCAGCCTTTTAGTCAGATACTGTGTTTTATCATCTATGCCTGCATTTGTAGGCATCAACACTGCAAAGTGTGATAAAGCCCAGGTGAATATTACCATGAATATTACATGAGTGCAGTGCATGCACCAGTATAAATCTTTTTTTTCTGAAGTGGTTTACTATGAGAAGAAATCACTTCATTTAAGAAGAATCAGAGTGAAAAATGTTCCAAACTTACTACACTTTATAACAAGGTTTTCCACATACACACATTTTTTAATGGATTTCCTCTTGGTATTGTTTCTGGTGTTGTTTCAATACCCTTCTAAGCCTCAGAGCTTGATTTTGTAAGTCTGGCTGGTATACTACAGGTTTGTTAACTGCTAGTTAAACCAAAAGTAGTGAACTGAATATTTACCCTTGAATAAAAGTTTGCACTATTTAAGTGGCCGAGGACAAAACTTAATCTATATTTGGAGATTCTRCAACTGGAAGTGTAATTTAAGTTTTTTGAGGAGGAAAAGAAATACTTTCAAAGTTGATGCATTTTGTTTTTTTTCTTTGGAGGGTAAAAACAGCCTGAAAAATTACTCTGAGTTCCACACAGAAGAAAATTATAAAGCTGAACTAAAATTCTTACATGTTACACAGTGTTACACTGAAAGTTTAACGCATTTTTTTAAAAAAAGGGTCCAGCACTGTCAATCATGGCATGAGAGCCAAAGATGGTAAAGATGTACATACAAACCATTTTTAGAAGGGGTGCTAGATATTTAGATTGCAGGGAGGAATCTTCCCAGACTCTGTACTGAGCAGGGACTGCAGGATTSCCATGGGCAGTGCAGAAATAACCTGGGTACTTCTCACAACACTGAGCAGCTTCACCTGGCAGAGAGGAACGGCAAAGCTGTGGAGAACTCGGAGGGGGATGATTTAACAGAGTTGGTTTGGCTGTCCCAGCAGGCTGGGTTCAAAGGCAGCTCTCTCATCTCTGCGTGGTTTTGGCCGCATTTAAATCATTAGGCATGGCATCAGCTGATGAGCTCAGGCTCAGAAAAGAGGCAGTGTGGGCTGCTTTGTGCTCTGGAGACTCAAAAAGCAGCTGGGGGTAGTGGAGGTAGAGGGCTTGGAGGTCTGAACCCATGTGAGGGATACTTTTTTGGGACCTTTCTCAGGTCAGTAATGTGCCTTCAGTATCCCTCTGTAGCAGTGTGGATAAATGGCATGCTGTCAACACTGAGGTTGGTTTTAACACACTGTTACTCTTCTTTCAAAATGGCATTCTGAGCACCAAAATGCATTAGAATGCATTTTTTTATCCAGATCACAGTGATCAAGTAAATTCCTACTTAATTATTAAGGAAGATTATGACCTTCCCTGTAGGATATTAGAAATTATTATAGCACAAGGAGCAAGTAAGGATTTGCAAGAAATGAGTGAACTGGTAGATGGGAAGAGACAGGACAGACATCCAGTCTATATAACCTCCTAGATATTTCTGGACCGCTTATGAAAGGTGAAATTAAATTTTGTGAGAATCAGGATTCAGTTTTTTGGATATTAATTCCTATTGAGATAAGTGTGTCTGTGGCCTTAACATATAAAAGATAAGTAATTGTCCATTTTTGCAGTGATTAATTGCTCACAAGGAAAACAGTGCTAATTCAAACACAAATGAATTATCTGAAGCAATTATGTTACAAAAAAATGTTAAGCCAGTAACTACCTTACGAGTACAAAGTGTTTACAGAATGCCCAATAGACAGTGATTCCTGAGATGGGTTTCTAGACTATTTCTTGCAATAGGTGACCTGTGAAGATAAGAGTTCTGACTTGTTTGTAAGTGCCAGTGCAGAATTCAATTTATATTTTAAACAAATCAGGCAGCRGACTGGTTTWAAGAGATGTTTGTWAGRTCAGTGGCACACAACATGTGAATGMTATCAAATTGATTGAGTGTGAGTTTCTGTTTGTCCATTATTGCTTTTATCTTAAAAAATAGAAAAGGGAGAAAACATCTTTGTCACCAGCAGTCCTAACCAAGCCTTAACCTGCACCACCGTTAGCTGCCACTCCTGGAGATTTACTGCCAAGATTGTCAAAACTGTGACCTCTTCTGCAACCATGGGGGTTCTACACCAATTTGACTTTACAAGCTTTTTTTCAGTTACTCTCCGATATTTTATTTTATGTATAAAGTATATTTTACTCTAAAGCAACACATATACCTGTACCTGGGGTCAGTAGGGACCCTTAATGTGTCTTCAATCTGCATGAGATCAGATTCAGAAAGGAATATTTTCCATATATACATATACCAAATCAGATTTTCAATTTGTAAATGCTTCACACAAGAACAAGATTTTGGCCACGATGGGCTTGAGCAGTTTGAATCATTTCTTCACTGCAGTAGAGCAAATGCAGGATTAGCTCATTGAATTTGCCAACAACCATCAATTAGTCAATAGCCATGAATCAGTCAATAGATACAAATGCCAAAATACTTTGGAAAACAATAATGTTGTCTTTTCAGTTTTGGATGATAATAAAATCTTCTGCTGAATCTAAATTCTTTATATGGATGCACCTCCTGACTGGAAATCAGTGAGCAGTCCAAGACCTAGTGATGCCTGGTCTCCCAGAGATGTGTGTCCTGCCTCAGYAGATCACACCAAAACAGCTTTGACTTCTCTGCAGCGCTTCCAGTTCTTCTTCAAACTCAGTAAAGCCCCGTTATTTTTGTATTTTTCTTATGTCTGTAAAGTCCCTGCTCACCAAAAGCAGCCCATGTGGTGTCTGAGACACATCCACGCTGACTGACCAGACTGTGCTGATGAGCTACATGGCAAACTGCGCTGAGAAAGGAGCTCTGGAGCTCCCACCGCAGTCCTTGCCAAACCAGGACAGTCACAAAGACTCTGGGGTTTGCCCAGACGCTGATTTTGTAGTTTGAGACATCGTGATTTCCTGTCAGAATTGATGGGATTTAGCCAAGTTCAGGAGTTACTGGAGGGAAACTGCAGAAAGATTGATGGATGGACAGACTGACAGTGCACTTCCAGAAGTCTCGCTTCCCTGGAAAACCAAGGTAAACAGGAACAGATTCATAACCTACAGTTACAGCTCTGTCAGCCTACACATGTGTATCGTTACTGTTCCCTGCCTCCACTCATCTGACTGATGCTCATATAATGAGGAAGGCATTTGATATTTTTATCCTTTATCTTTTAATTAGTAGAGCATATTTCTATCCAGTGATCCACCCAGTGCCAGCAATTAAAACAGAGTTACTTGTYTCCTCAAGGCCTTCCTTACACTACTCACATTTCTTTGTGCCTCACAAATGCATAATCTCCATCACAGGGCAAGAACATTACGGGTTTGATAGCACAAATGGGTAAAATGAGCTGAATGTCTGCAGATACAACCTGGTTTAGAGAAGGACTGTGAGTGAATTCCTCCTGAATTGCAAACCAGTGTTTGGCTCTGCAGCACACTGACTGTCTGCCAAAGCCACCACGCTGCAGCCACAGCCCCAGCACAGCCACAGTCTGGATTCACACACCTTCTCTGGAGGGTGGAGGTGTCCCAGGAGCTTGGCCATGCTGTCCCCTCCTGCTTCCAGAGTGACCATCTGCTCCTCTCGGTGCCTCTTTGCTTCGTGCTTGCACAGATTCAGTCAAAGACAAGATTTGTCATCTTAACCTATGGTTTTTGACACGCTGCCACTATTTTGTTCACTATGCAACTAAAAAAAAACAAAACATCATTTCCTTCCTGTCAAGCTTAATCTCTCAATCAAATCTGAATGGAAATTCATAGGGCAAACACAATGCACTTCTCTAGTCACAGGACTTTCTCCCTCTCAAACTTCTAAGGGGTTCTGTGAACCAAAACAGTTGATAAATATTTTTAAATAGAGAATTAGGCAAACTAAATAGAGGGAGAGCTGTTCTTAGACCAGTAATCATATTCAAAGGAGATTTAATTTGATTTCTTGGAAAGATTTCACCTGCAGCCACCATCTGGCTAACTGAGGCAGAGCTGGAGAGTTTCTCCAGTAAATCCCATTAATCCTATTGAGTAGCATAGAATGATTTTGAGGACCTTTTCTCCTCCTCTTTGCTGTTTTCCTGAAGCCTGACTGCATCACACAGAATTCATAATCTGATGGCTCCTTTCCGATGCTGGATCTGCTGCAGGGCATGGTTGCCTAGCTGTTAAAAATCATCACATACTGATGTGATATCAAGGAGGTTTACTCATACAAACCTGATTTCTTCTTTTCCTCCACTGAATATTTTTGTAACTGGAGGGGGAGAAAACTCAGACTTTAAAATTTTAGCTTAAAAAAATTTTTGTTGCATTTATAATTTTTTACCTTAAAATTCTCCTGAGGAAAAGGGGTTTTGCCTCTTCTTTTCACTTTTCATTAAATAATCAACCAGTTTTAACATTTATTTTCTGTAATTATTTTATTGAGTTATCTTAATAACATTAATAAATCCTTTTTTACATTACTGAGAGTTAAAGGCTGCTGTGGAATGTGCTACAGAGGTTGACATTTCCCCTGGGGTAGGGCAGGAGAGTCCTTTCAGCACATTCCTGGTTCCCTCTGGCTCCACCTCAGCCATATTTTCAAGATTGCTGTGARCTCCACGCCAGAGTCCAGTGGGATTCACATCACATTTACCCCAATTTAATTTCTGAGCCTTCAGAGAGTCTGTTCCTTGTTTTCTCCATTATACAAGAGCAGAATCATACCTCTGGTCTCCAAGGAGCGTTTTTCCTTGTCTTTCCTCTGGCCAGATGCTATTAGGAACTCCTGTTTGTTGCTTCATTTTATGCATAAATATCCATGGCTCAAACAATCTTCCAGTGTCTTGCAGAAAGAAATGTCAAACTAACCTGAGAGGTCCCAYAGTCTCTGCAAGAAACCTGAGGGAACTAATTCTCAGTGTGACAAAATGCTTGTCAAATCTAGTCTACTCTCTACTTCTTATTCTTCTTCTCCAGAATTAGGGGGAAAAAATATGTGCAAAGATCAAATATCTAAATTCTGGACTTAGTCCTYTGAGGATGCCTATCAGGTGGGTATACCTGTCCATGGCTCATATTCAGTAAATCCTTTTCTTCCTGTCTTCCGTTCTGCTATGAATTTGTTGTGATTGCTCCAGAGAATCAGCATGTTTTTATGTAACTGTGCTCCTGAAATTGCTTGTCAATTGTCAGTGTGTAAATCTCTGTCCATTCACTTATTGCAGATGTTTGTTTRTCCCTTCCACAGCCAGGCACCGTGTAACATGTGTGTCTACGTGGGTGTGTACATGRATTTGTATCTGATTTCAGCCTTCTCCTACTTTTAGAATAGTAGCAACTCCCCTACAAGAAACGMAAAGTCTTACTTCAGCCTGGGATAAAAGGCAACCTGCAAGGCACYACTCAAGTGAATTGCTTTTTCATGTAATTCTGCATTTTAAATAAAGGAGCAGTCTAAAGGCCCTGCTGCAATGGAAGGTTTCCCCAACTTATATAACAGCTCACACAGACAGTCCTTCAGTGGCTGCCACACAACTCAGACAGAGCAAGTCCAGTCAAAAACACCATCCAGAATAATAAACTAACAGTCCGTGGATTCTATGCCCAAAGCAGCCCCAAACCATCCTTTTTTTTCTCCCCAAGGATGCTCCCAACTGTAAAGCAAAATCAGAGCACAAAAGGAAAGAAATAGTCAGGACTGAGTCTGTCTTATTAGCATGGCACGCATGCGGCTGGCATTTGCAGAAACCTGCTATGAGCAACTCTAAACTCTACAAATAAGTGTCACTATGGAAACTAATCAAATGAGCAGAAGTATGAGAGAGACCGCCCCAGGAAAATGTCTGCGAGGGATAAATATTACTATAAACAAAATCTTCTGCTTAAAGGGCCCCACTCAAAAGGTTGAAGGAGCTGGCCAGGTGTCTCAGGGCTCTGGATCAAGTTCATGACTTTTTCTCACCGGGTCAGTGGCATCCAGCAGCATTGTGTGTGTGCAAAGGGAAAACAGAGCCTGCTTCATTCCTGTGCACCCTGGAGCTCTTGGCTCAGAGGAAAATCTTGCTTATATCCTCCAGGAGGATGGCTCTTGGCAGAGTGATTCATCCCTGACAGCTCATGAGGATCAGGATAAATAGCTGGGGAAAGTGGCAACTCAAATTCAAGTCAGAATTAAATGTTTTGAACATGCAAAGCTTTTTTACACTGGAAGTGAAAAATATGTTTTATTTCAAATAAGTACAAAAGGTACAATACATTTTGCAGAATGTCTCAGCCACTTCTCCAAAGCAAATAGCACATAATATCTTCTTTGCAGTTAACATGAGGAGCTGTGTGCACGCCTTACATGTAGTGATTTCTAAAATAATGCATAAGAAAAACTGTAGTAGTTCAAAAACAAATAAAAACATTCACACCTACATTTGGCCCAGGACATATATCTTCATAGTCAAATACATCCCGTGCTGTATTGTACTTTGTTACCACACTGCATCGCATTATAAATARTGAGTTTTGAAGGAAAGAAACCAAGCCCAGAGCTTGTGTGGAAGCCARTGAATGTGCTCATCCAGGTTCAGGGGGAAAGCAGAAAGGTAAATGTGTATTCCCCTGACTTTGATCGAGCAGCACCTTCAGGCATTAATGACCTACTACTCCTCAGATCACAGCAGTGCTCTTTAAAGCAGAACATCCAGCAAGTTTTGGAAGAGAGCAAAAGGACAGCCAAAGTCAAACATCAAAGTAAACATTAGCTGATTAAGAATAAAAATCAGATGAAATGTAATTTTGTTAAACACTAGCGATACTTACTTCTCTGTTTTACCCTTTCAGTTACAAATGGTATTACRAATGTGTTCCAAACTACTCACATTTACTACTTATTTAAGATGGTTTGGCTGTAAGTCACCTCTATGAGACCTGTAACTGAGTATTTGGCTCTTGGAATCACTGTGACAGATCCCAACATGCAGAAATAATCAAAAAAACCTGGCGAGGTTTCCGTGTCAATGCTGGGCCAGCTCGGGGAAATTCACAGGCTGCAAATTTGGGATGTTTATAAGCTATTTGGTTTTCAGTAGAATGATGTGGAGGGAATTACATGTGAATTTTTAAAAGAGATTTAATCAGAGAAGTGATTAAAATGATAGACTGATTTGCAGGCATTGTTTGTGCATTAAAGAATACTGTTCATTGGGCATTGGTCAGTGACACTGTTGATCATTCTTTTGTAGCCATGGCTGTTCCAGTGTTTTGGCAAATATGGTGCATGGCACAGAGTCTGTGCAAGCTTTTTACACCACTGTCTTTACTGTTGAAAGCAAATCTCTTGATGACTGCTTGAAGCAAGTATGACTAATTCAGGACTCCAGCTATTGGRAGAAAGAAACTGCAAGAGCATTAAAGTTAAAAGATCTGGTGTTCACTCACACATATATTTAGCTCTGATATTTATTCTCTTTTAAGTGAAATAAATATTTCTGTTTCACTTTGTTCCACCCAATATCATGTAGAAACAGAGGTCAGGAAGAAAGCCTCCCTTTAAAATGCTCWAATCCTGCTGYTAGTCAGTTATAGAATCATGGAATCATAGAATGGAAAGGACCTTAAAGATCAYCCAGTTCCAACTSCCTTGCCATGGGTACGGATACCTTCCACTAGACCAGGCTCCTCAGAGCCCCATTCAACCTGTCCTTGAACACTTCTGGGGATGGGRCATCCACAACTTCCCTGAGCAACCTATTCAGTGCCTCATCACCCTCACAATAATTTCATCCTAATTTCTGATCTAAACTTAGTGTCTTCAAGTTTGAAGCCATTCCCCTTATTCTGTCTATAGCCTTTCCCCATCTTTCTTGTAAGCTCCCTTTAGGTACAAAAAGGCAGCAATTAGGTCCCCCCAAAAAGTCTTCTCTTTTGCAGGCTGAACAATCCCAATTCTTTCACCTTTCCTTACAGTCKGTGTGATCCATCAGCAGTTTGATCTGAAGCTGTTGCAGGGAGCTCTGGAGGTGGAAGAGCAGTGAGGGGGTGTCCAAGTCCCAGACATTTCTGTGCCCTGAAGGGTGCAGAGCGATGGGGCTGCTCCAGACACAGCTTTTCCTGTAACCCAGACACTTCTCCCGTGCCTTGAATGAGCACTGTGAGGAATGAGCAGACATAAGCTGACTCACATGGAATGCAAGGCACACAAGGCCTCAATACAAGATCATCCTCACTATTAAATGTCTTCTTTTGACTCACAGCAGTGAGTTGTGCTCAGTGCTGTAAAAAGTAGCCACAATTGCACAGGAAAACTGAACAAATTTCCAGTGCCAAGGCAGATTTTAAAAAATGGGGTTTCAAGAACTACAGAAATCAACCCTCTTCAATTCTTCAGGATTTTATTAGTTCCTTTCTCTCTTTTGCCAACACAGATAATGGAAGTATCAGCTCACTATGAAGGCCCACCCTTCCCAAGTTCTGACTTCTTGGTATTGAATAAAACTGAAGAGTTTTCTGCTCTTTATAAAAGCACTGAATGCATTTGCATATCCAGTAGTGTGCATATTATTTTTAAAGCRAAAAATTCTATCGATGGTAAATGTAGGTGGAAAGTAGAATAAAGTATCAACTGTTTGATGGAGACAGCACTTAAGAAGGCAGGTTGTGTAACAGAGCTTCTCTGTGATTTTTTTAAGGCTCTTGCTCCCTTCAGCTTCCATACAGCAGAACAATTATTTTAGGTAACTYAGGCAAAGGGGRAAAAAAWGTGTAAAACCAAACAAGCTATTSCATATTGCCACATAACTAAGGCATRTCACAGAYTKCAAGGTGCATCTGAGAACCTGAACTCCGCTGCTGGGAAAAGAGAGRAACTTTCCTTTCCTTGGAGGRCAGGGCTGCRAAAGAGAGAAACTTTCCTTTCCWTGGAGGGCAGWKYTGGAAAAGAGGAATTTTCCTTTCCTTGGAGGGCAGACCTGGAAAACGGAAACTTTCCTTGGGCAGGGAGAGCGGAGCGCTCTCCTACCGGGGGCGAGCGGCGGGTTCTGCCGCCATCTGCTGGACGCAGYGGGAATTGCCGGCCCCGCAGAGCCACCCGCTGTCCCCGCAGGAGCCACCCTCGGCTGCCGGACTGCCACCGTGGGGTTACAGGAACGAGCACAAATATTGTCAGAGCATTCCTCTGCACCGCTCTGCCTTGTTCTTAGTTCATACAGATGCTGCGATGTATCACGGAATAGAATCGTGGAATAGTTTGGATTGGAAGAGACCTCAGCCATCACCTAAATCCAAACCCCTGTCACGGGCAGGGACACCTTCCACTAGACCAGGTTGYWCAAKRCTCCATCCAACTTGGYCTTGAACACTTCCAGGGATGGGACATCCACTGCTCCTCTGCTCCTGTGCCTCACCACYYTCACAGTAAAGAATTTCTTCGTGATATCTCATCTAAATAATGAACTTGATGTCCCTTCTGTGTGTTTCATACCAGTTTGCAAATCAAAGTTAAGTAGGTCTAAGTTTGTCAAAAATGCAGTTTTATGCTGTTAATCTATTTTATTAGAGGGTGATATTTGCATATGAGTCTCTCATTGATTTTACAGCTGTAGGGCTATAAAATTAGAGGATACTAAGTTAAAGGTAGATAATTATTAGAGATGTTATAATACACATTACTAAAACAGGCTAACAATGAGGGGGAGGGGAGAAGTCTGAAGTAGTATTCTACTATTTTAAGTTCTTTTTTTTAATGTTCAGGTTTTATGACTCTTTTTTCTTCTTGTTATTATAGTCACAAGTTTTTCTTCCCAATCATAGTTACAGAAAACTTCAGAGTTAGAAAGCTGAGGTTGTCGCAAGTCATTTGGTTCCAAGAATTTTACGTTTTTGAAAAATATCATCTATCCTGAAATTTCCTGATAATGCTTCTAGTAAAGTAGAAAACTGTCGAAGTCAAGCGAAAAAGCCTAAAGAGTTGTCGAGAATACCTGGTTCTATGTATTCAGTCCAAAGGAGTGAAACAACAAATTCTCGCCATCAAAAAGAGCAGTATTACTGGAACCCCTTTCTTTTTCTTTATTTTTTTTTTCTTTTTTTTTTCTTTTTTTTTCTTTCTTTTTTTCTCTCTTTTTTCCCCTTATCTACACAATCTGTGCTGGAGGCAACAAAGATTTCAAGACAGCTCCTCTGCACCTAAAATTGCACATTCTCTTTAGGCTTTGAGCCAACTGTTTGAAGATTTTAGATGAGCAACYTTCTGAGCTTATATATCAGTGTTGTTGCCATTTCACTCATGCAATCACATGCCCTTCACTGGGCTCTTCCCTCATACTGATGTGGAAATCAATCCCAAGCATAAATGAAAAGTATATGCTTCCTTGATGGTTCTATGCTTTTTTTTCACTAAAGTTATTTTAAAAATACTTTACACTGTACTCGCTAGAGGCAATTTTAGGAGAGTTTTAGGACTCAGAAAAGTTTCCACAGTCTTTTAGCCTGAGTGCTAAGCCTGTCCTGTGCACATGTTTCTTTTACCTCAGAACACTTTTCAGTAAATCTTGAAACCCAATTGTTCCTTAAATTCATTTGCCACATTGTTCTCAATAAATYCTCAACCAGCCCCCAAAAGTGAATGTAAGAACAGCACCTCTTGCAGTGAAGCACAGTTCAGTGCTGAAAATGAACTCCAGATCAGTCTGATGGAAGAACCTAAGGAAGAAGTGAAGGAGCAAAGGTTTTCAAATGCCACTGTAGAATAAATGAGTGAAACCAGCACTTCACCGTCCTGCAGAAATGAAGAGAGAGGCAGGAGTCACTACCTGCCTTCCCAAAGTTTCAGAGCCATACACTAGGAGAGCCATACACTAGGACAGCTACATGTTTTCCAGCCCTTCCAAATCTTGCATGTACTCATGTCAAATCCAAAATGTAACTTGCCTGTTCCTTTCCAGTCCCGCTCCTCCCTTGGGCCCCTCTGTCCCACGCCTGTCCCCACAGGGACTGTCGGCTCTCCAGGGCCCTGGCTGCCCTGCAGTTCATTTCTCACCCATCTATTCCAAACACTGCTCCACCGCCTGCTGGACAGCCACAAGACTCAGCTGAGCACCTGACCCTCAGGCTCCTTTCTGGAGCTGAGAAGACAGCACTGCCTGGTGCCCCMGCTGTGTTTTGCACCATCCCATCCATCCAAGGATTTGGATCACTCCAAATGATGAACTGGCCTCGATAGTGACCCTGGTTTCCCCTTACAAGTATTTGATTATGTCCATTAYGCTGTATCACGTGTTAGTTATTATCTTTTATTTTATGCCCATCATACATTTCTCAATTGCTTAATTTCTTTATCCAGACACTAAGTGCATAATCACATTCCAGTCATTAGCACAGCACATCCAGTTGATTCCCGAGCCACGTTTCTGTGGGGCTGTATCTGGATGTCTCCCAAGCCACGCACACTGATTTTATGACCAGGAGTAGCTCACATAGAGCTGTCTGCTGCTGCCAGCCCTTCACAGCTTTGTGAAACATTGATTTGCCAAAAACGGTACCTTCCATACTGAAACTGGTATTTCTCTAATTCAGAAGGATAAGCTATACCATATATGTATTTATTTAAGACAATCTTCCTTTCATTTATTTAAATACAACAGGAGTACTCACTTCTCAGCAATGCAGCTTTTGAGYTCATTTGGGGTTTTTATCTAAAGCAGGAATGATCAAGAGAGTAGGAAACTCCTACATGAAAACGGCAAAAATTTCCAAAGAATTTTTCTCTGGAAATACCCTACAAAGAGAACAGAAAAGAGAGAACATAAAAAGATGTCGATTCAGAAGAGTAGCGCAGAGATGGGATTTCTGGTCTTTCCATCAAACACAGCAATAAAAGAACATTTGATGGGATGATGAGATACTGCAAAGCAACAAAAACATTTCTAATAAACAATGCATATAATTAAGCTGCATAAGTTGCTGCCACAGGAGGTTAATGAAGGAAGAGCATTACGAAATCCTGGCAAGAGCACTTAAGCACTTTCTGCTCAGATTCAGATTTCTTGCGTGAGAAAATAGACTTACTGCCTAACAAGTGCTCTAACCACAGGGCTATCACATAAATATCCTTTTTCACTGGCCCTGTGGACCTCTGATGTGTATTTGTGGCTGTGATTAACTTACAGTGGTGGACAAACAAGCAAACACAATGCAAGCAGCACCTACAGAGGTCGACAGAAAGAACTGGAAATAATGTATGAATCAACTCTTGCACTTGAACTGATGTCCTGTGGTCTGCTTATCTCAGAAAAGACAAAGGAGCTGCAGAATGGTTTTAGAGATAGATGGAAAAGGAAAGAAGCATAGAAAACTTTCAGAGATTGGGGCTGTGTACGTGAGAGAGAGAGAACATGAGAGAAATGAAAAATGCACAGAGGAAACAAGCATAATTCTTTCAGTACAAGAGCAAGGAGACAGCGAGTGACAGCAACAAACATGGATTTGATAAAAGAAAACACCTCCTTACTCAGAAAAATATCGTGTATTACTAGTTTGCAGAATTTATTCTCAAGAGCAGGTAAAGAGCTCAGGAGAACTGAAAAAAAATGCTGAGGAGTACTGCAAAGTGTTCAGTGGGAATCATTCACAAAGTAGAAGGAAAAAAACTATATTTAAAAGAATGAATCTATAAAAAGTTGCTTTTCAGGGGATTAGACTGATGAGGTTCTACAGGGAATGGAAAGGTAACTTTGCAGCCTCCAGTTCTTTYTCTGAAGCTGGCCTTGATGTGTGACATTAAATTGGGCCAGATGAGCCTTTAATGTAGCTGCCAAAGGCAGGAACTAAATATTAGAAACATATTTACCTTGGGAAAAGGAAATGGAAGAGAGAAGAGGAAAGAAAGTAAAAGCAGACAGAACACAAGAACAGCAATAAATGAAAGAACGTGAAGAAAAGCAAATAATAAAACTGACAACAAATTAATTGCAGTGCTACCCTGGTAAATTGGACTACTAAAATAAGAGACATCTTGGTACATGGCAGGATCAAATTTTTACACTGTGGTTTGCTTCTTCACAGAAATAAAGGATTGATGGTCAGTTTTGGAAACTCCTAAGACATACTGAGGCACACTAAAAGCAACTTGTAGACAATGCATATGTACACAAAAACTCTTCCACCTTTTGCTAYGGCCCAGCTAGTCCCTTGTAGCAATTCACTACAATGTAAGGAAGCTGCAATGTAGCTTTTCTGTCGGAGAAATCTCACCATTTAGCAAGAAAATTAAAGGAAAAGCTTCACCAGTCAAGTTYTTAAGTGGATAAATGCAGATTTTTAAAGAAGGAATCTGGATTGTGATCACTCACGGGGAAGGAAAGCATCTCACCATAAATAAAAAAGAAAGAACCAGGTGTCAAGATATCATAAACAAATGGGAGGACAGAGTGAGCCATCTGCTTCATGAAAGAAAAAATTCATACCCTGCAAGTCTACAAAACATAAACACTGGGTGATAAGAGAAAAATTCTGTTTTTTCAAGGTCTTGAAGGTAGAAATTGCAGTGGGTAGTTGTAGGGTTTGTGCCAACCAGATAATGAGAAGATTAATCCAGCCAGAGCTGCTGGTTCTTCCCAACTTGTGACCTTCAAATAGAGTGTGTTACACTGGGAACAAGAGTCAGCCCATAACTGAGGAATCCACGGGGTCCTCAATCCCAGCAATCCTTCCCCAGGCATACAGGGAGCGAGTGCCCCTGCCAGAGCTCATGGGAATGCTCCCTGGAGTGAGGTCTGCTCGTGAAATTTGGGCTGGGAAAGCCAGCAGGAATGGGAAAAGCAGGCATGGAAACATCACAGAGTTGTAAARAAGGAGAAGAGTCATGCTGAGAGAGCAGGCCACTGTTGGCAGATGGGCTCTGTCCTGCCACATCAGGGCAGGGTGGATGGGAGGGGAGGCAGGACACCAGCACAGGTTAAGCTGGAGCTGCTGAAGGAGAGCAGAATATGAGAAGGGAGACACCACGGGTGTGTGAGGCTGTGCAGGTRAAGATGGTCATCATTTAAGGAGACACTTTACTTCAGAAAGGGATTTGGAAGGGTTGAGAAATCCGTATAACAACTTAATAATCATCAGACTTCTTTGTCTCGTTAATTCATGCCCTCACACTCTCTCGGGCAGGTCATGCCTACAATTAGGATGTCTGTTCTCCAGCTGATTGAGCATGGTCAGCTACGTGTCAGTCAGACTGCCCAATGTGTGTCGGGTGTTTCTGGGCTATAAATAGCATGGAAACCCAGAGGTAAATATGGAAAATACCACTAACTGCACTAAAGGGAGAGGATGTCAGGTGTATTAGATTAATTCCCTATAACTATACAAAGGATTAGAAAGAAGTTGGTCAGTGCAGTTCCTCGACAAGTGATTGAATGCAGGGCCAGGCAAAGCTAACAGTGCTTATATTTAACTTACTAATGCTTACTTACTAATGCGACATCGTGTGCACTGCAGGTGACCCCAAGCMATTTAATCAGAACTTAAGCTCTCTTTTAAGGATAAAAGGGAAAATCCAGCCCTCACAGCTGTGAAAATGGCTCCTTGAATGTGAACTACTGTGGTTATATCAAAGATCTGCTTAGTTCTACTGTCACCTAGCAATAAAAAAAAAAATACAAAGAAACAACAACAACAAAAAAATCCTCTTGCTTGTTTCTATAATTTTTGTAGATAAATTTCCACGCTCTTTGTTGTTAACACTGCTGCCAGCTGGGCAGACACATGACATTATACTGAGAGGATGTTCTGTTTGCCAGGGATGTCAAATGGAACAGACAGTTCAAACATGCCATAAGGACAAGATCATGAACTCTCTTAATAGTCCTCTAGCAAACAGACACAGACCATACAAACACTGGGTAAGGAGTTACTACACAGTGACTCACCCAATGCTGGTTTTCACAGCTCCCCATTAAGAATAGGAATAGTATCGTAAGTATTTTCTTTAACTGTGCACCAAAGAGGGCAACAATTTGTCTAGTCATGAGTGAGGTTTTTGGAAGCTAAACAGGGCACACCAAAAAAGAAAAAAAAAAAGAAAAAAAAAGAAGTAAATTAATCTGCCTCAACTCAGTGCCATTTCAGTTTTGATTTGTCTGTTTCTGGGATGCAACAGTACGCTAGGGAAGAATTCCTACTGCATCCAAAATTAAACTGGCACCAATGTTTAAACAACTGAATTTGTCCTCAGTATAGGTTAAATATGTGATTAGAAGTGGCTAATTCAGTCCTGTCACCTGCAAGTGTTCTAATTCAGGAACACCCTTTTGGAGCAGAAGGTACTTGTTCTCATAAGGGGGAGCTCACCCTTGTCTCTGTAAAGGTATTACAATATTAATCACTCTTCTGTGAATAGGCAATCTAACACCATAAAGCTCCTACAGTCAGGGGTCTTTTGATGAGTAGAAACATTCTATACTATTCCACCCAGGGTACAGTTCTTTGTATTGACCAACACYGAAGTTAATTTACCCTCTTTTTGCTTGTTTCCCTAGCTAGTTTAAATCTTAGTCAGCTTTCCTTACAGGCTTTTCTCATAGCAGTTAATCTACATAAGTAACTTTGTCTTCAAAGTCCTCTCTCTCCCTTTTCTTTCCGGATTAGAAACAAGTACATGAAACAGCAGATGGGTTTGCATGGTATCTAAAACCATTCTGCTGTTAATTTGACCATGATGAGGGTTGGTTTTTCATTGTTCTCATTGGTGGTTGTCAATTGGCCAATACAACTCTTGAATGCATTATGAAATGCAGGAAATCCTGATGTAAAAAAATTTCACCCGAGTAACCTAATAATGCCACTGTATGGATTATAAACATTTGTATTTCCATTTCAGGCATTCCAGGACTTCATGAGCCATTCTTGGTATCACCCAGTCCCACAGAAAAGATTCAGAGCAGTAGGTAGGGAGCAGAGTTGGCTTTGTCTTCATCCAGCTCTCTCCTTGCTCTCCCAGGGCCAGGGAAGCAGGAGCTGCGTGTTCTCCAGCCAACCCAGCCCTGCTGCCAATCCCTCATCCCTCAGTGCAGCTGCTCAGACCATGGTGGACAGGGCCCCAGCTTTGCTCCAGCCCAATCTTCACCCTCACCTGCTTTCCTTCTTGAAAAAGAACAGTATAACCTTGCCAAATCTATTTCTGCCCTGCCCTCCTCTTCCCTTCAGCCAAAACACAGCTATGCACTCATCTTTCTTCAAACCCTGGGATTATGGACAGGAGTTAAAAGTTTCCTTTAGTAGTTTTTTTTAGTAGTTGTCCCTTTGTTCCCCAGCTCATTGTGTCCCTGTACAGCTCACCAGGAGGTGCCTGCAGGGACAGCAGGGAGCTTTCTGCTGAAGTTGAAACAATTCCATTGAGGTCTTCAATTCCATTTCCATTCAATCACCACAGTTGACTAACCCARCACCAAAACTTCATATGCATATTTATTAATGCCAAAAGCATCAGACTATTGCCCTGTCTGGCAACTATTTGCTTTATTTAGGTTTAATTCACTAACAACTGGAAATTTGGCAGCGATCTCTCCCTGACTGGTTCCAAGGGGTTATTTAAATACAGGAAAGTACTAAGGAACATTAGAGCCTAGACTTTACTTTTCTAAAATAAGCACTTAATTCAGAGTCWTAAAAAAAATTCTATAGTCAGAGAAGTTGAGGTAAATAATTTCAAAATAAGTGTGAATCATCAAGTTAAAATAATGCTAACTGAAACATTAAATKATTATATTTTTCTTTAATTTCAACATGTACATCAAGTTAATTAATTCTACAACGAGTAATACTTTCAATCATTATCTTAGTAGGACTATCAACTTGTAATGAGTTATTAAATGGTGTCAAATGAATTTGAAAATATGGCTACATTACACTGTGACACATGAATTTTTGTGTGCCACTGTACTGATCTCCAGGCAGGATGCAAGTATGAGCAGAAGGGGAAAAGGTTTGTTTCATTTTGATTTCATTTGAATTGCTACATAACCTCACAGAGGGCTTTAGAATTGTTCTTTTTTCCAAGCTTGAAGCCAAACATTTAAAGTATAATCTTGTACTACATTACAAAGCAGATCATATGTAGAATCCTGTTCATGTTTTGTTTTCTTTTAATGTTTCCCAGGGGCTGGGGGACAGAATTAAGCCTTCTGCACTTTCAGACTGAGAAAAATATGCACAGGATCATTAAATTCTCAGATACTTTGAATGTCTGATTCAAAACAATGAACAGAAGAGCAAAATGACACTAGAAAACATAAAACAAAAAACATGTTTAGTTCATAAAGAGGTATGACCCACTCAGTGATGTGCTGGAAATTTCTCACTGTGAAAAAAAAAATTAGCTTTCTGTGGTATCAACAATTTTAAAAATCAGGTAGTGTAATTCTATGAAGAAAAAAGTTTGGGCTTAGTGTACACATACACATGTGTTTCAGTCTTAAAATTCATTGCCTGGACAAAGCTCCTGTAAGCTACAAGTAGCAACACCAGAAACAAGCTTTTCATCTCTAAATTTAAGGAGTTTCTAGATTAAAAACCTGATGRTGTTATGAAGATTTACTCTCTGAAATAATATAGTCACACTGTCACTACAGACAGTTGGCCAAATCCTGCTGATTCCAGACTCTGCCACATCCATTGAACAGAAGCTCCAAATCAAAGTGTGAAAATTTACCCAGGATCTTTTAAACACCCATTCTGACAGAGTGGCAAGTGGGAGTTTGTGCTTGCTGTTTTGTCTGTCCTGCTTTGCTTTACRGGTTCAGAAGGCATGTTGCTGTTACAAAAGGACTGTAAATCTCCTCTTAACTTCTGATTGACATCGCTGGAATGAGGATTTTTTTTTTCTGACTGGTGAGAGGTAATTGGGTATATTCCAGTAGTTTGCATTCAGATGCAAGGAAAAGARGAGATTAGGTAGATTAACCTTCGTCATCTGGGAGATGACATTTCTTGGTGTGTTTGAAGTATTTTGTGAAGGAAAGATGGCACTGATTTTGAAGGTTATATTAATCAAATCTCTTTGATTTTGTTTGATGCAGCAGCTGCAGTGACACACCCTCGCTCTTTGAAAACCTTGAGCTGCAAAGGCCAGGATTTAGAAGAGACCAGCTACAGCTCAGAAGTGTCACCCTCAGCCTCCAGGGGGAACGAAAGCACTTGTCTAATTTCTCCTCTTATCTTCTTAAATTTGTGTTAGAATTGGAAGCAAAGAKGGGTGATTATATCCTGATACAAAGCTCTGACTGAGACTGCACCAAAACAAACTTAAAAAATAACAGATAATTGCCTGGCAAAAATGTTGTTTTACTTTCATTTTTTTTCCTTCATTTCTTTCTTTCTTCCTTCTTTTTTTCGTGTTTTCCTTCCTTCTTCCCTTCTTTTTTTCCTTTCTTTCCTTCTTATTATAGCAAGAAGTTGTAGATGCAATCTCCTGTCAGCAAGGTCTTCCTGATCTGAATTTGCAACACTGAAATTTTACAAGTGACTACCGTTAAACATGTTTCTTTTATGATTTCAGTTCATTTTGAAGTGCTATTGGGCTAAAACTCTGCAAATATTTCCACCTGCTTTAGTCATACAGACACTTCAGTCTGTGTTTGATTTTCTGTTTGTGAATAGTCCTGAGGTGAAATGACCCTCTGAGGGTCTGAATTAGAGCATCAACGTCTGTGTGGGCATCACCAGAGGTGGATCATGACAATGGAGTAAACAGAAACATCTTAACATTCCATCAAGGGCAAAGATTTCTCCTCTTTAACCAGGTACGTAAATTATTTTCATTTGTATGAAAACCCTCTTTCAATAGTTGGATTCACTGGAAACAATTTCTGTGTACCATGTTAAGAGATACAAGCTGATCTGACCACAGAAATATTATCTAGTGAGGAAGGATGCCTCTTACAGGGGGACCAGGGGTGTGGTCTGAGTTAAGCCTGGAATTCAGCCAGCCATGGAGAGCAAACTCTGAATCTTGTGTCTTCATTTTATTTTCTTTAAAAAAAAAAAAATCAAAGCCCAGAAAAGGATACGTTTCAACCTGTTGTTATTTCCTTTGGCAGTCACTAAAAGGGATAAGGCTGACAGGCTTTGGCTACATTTAATTGCTAAAAATCAGACTGTGAGTGGCTTGAAGTCATAGGCAAGTACTTAATTAAACTATTCAGATCAGTAACTTTYCCAGTGAGAGCAAACCAAAGAGGCCAACCAAATATTTATTAAAGCTGAACCACTAATGAAGCAACACTTACCTATCAAAATGTATTTAATCACAATTTTAACTGTTCTATTCCCAAAAAATTACTTAGTTCCTTAAAAGATGCTGAGTTTTTTCTGTCTGTCTTCTGATAAGCCATCACCCCTAGGAAATCTTCTATTTCCACYCATTTCACTCCTCATCCACAAGTCAATCACAATATGCCATACAAGACATCAAGCATTAACTGAAAGGAGCAATATTATTATAAATGGCTAGAAGGCACTRCTAGGACAAATACCAAGTTTTATTAAATAGTATAGAGCAGTTAAATGTGGGGAGAAAACCTGCAAGTTTGGGACTCAAATTCAGCTGCTCTCTGACTGAAACATTTTCTCAGAAGAGACCCTGGTTGCAGGCTTAAGTACTGGATCTAGTTTTGAAGTATGGGAAAGCAAGTGTAAATTWTACTCATTGTTTCATTTCACAAACACAGTGAGGCTTAGGTACCATATTTTAGTAGTGWTTAGTAACTATTATGTCCGAATATATCTCAGTCTTTTTTGCATGGTGTCACCAGAAGTAAGTTTTTACTTAGGCATTTTTTAACACTGTTTCCAAGAAGAGTGAGATTGCCTAAAGGAGAAACTTTACATCAGACACAGATAAACACTGTCCAAACTCCAGTGAAATTTACTTGGGAATTAACAATTGCAGTTGTATCSCAGCTCAATCTGGAGTTTTAACAGGACTGCAGCAGTTTTCCAGCAAACTGCAAGGAAAAATTGCTTTTCCTGAAGCCTTGCATCTTTTAACTGAGCACTGGCTCCTTTACCTCCTYTAACTGAAATACTGCCAAAACATGAATTCTCTCCACTTCTTTCGTTTACACTGTTCTCTCACTGGCAAATAAGGAACTAGGAAAGGATTAATAAAACATCTTCAGCAACACAAAAAAGYAGGCAGCACTTCCCCTCATAAAAACTCAGTCCAGAGGATGATACAGCATCTTTTTGACACGTGATAAACTTTTACAGTTGTACTTACCCAGGCTGTTGCTGCTGCCTGCTCTAACATTTCAGCAAATCTGAGACAAGACAGATGTCCTTGCCCTGTCCCAAACACCACATCAGCCCCTGAGCAGCCCCTTGGAGCCCAGCTCCACTCCACAGCTCTGCCAGATGTGGCACAGTACAAGGAGCATCCAGATCCCACTTCTAGGGTAAAGGACAAGCAGTAAATATTGATGAAAATGGCAGTAGARGCACAGGTCTGTTGGAATTTGACAGCTTTACTGTCTTTCTGTCACTTAAGCTTTTAGCCTAAGCTCGAAAGAGAAGACAAAAGAAGCAGCAGCAATAAGAAAAATAGTCACAGGAATTACCAGAACCAGATCAGGCTTGCCAGGCCATTAAAAAACAGGCTAAGGATTAAATCTAGGCTCTCCAAAACCAAAGTGAGCAGATACACTTTGCCTCGAACATAAAATCATTCAGGTAAGAATGGCTTCTGAGATCAAGTCCAACCATTAACCTAACACTGCCATATTCACCACTAAACTGTGTGTGTGAGTGCCACATCTACACTTTTTAATACATCTTTTAAGTCCCTCCAGGGATGGTGACTCAACCACCTCTCTGGTAGCTCATTCCAGGAATGGATAGCCCTTTCAGTGAACAAATTTTTCCRAATATCCGATCTTAACCTCCCCTGGAAAAACTTGAGGCCAYTTCCTCTTGTGCCATCAGTTGTTACTTGGAAAAAGAGKCTGACCTCCACCTGGCTACAATCTCCTTTGGGGGAGTTGTAGAGAGCAATAAGGTCCCCTCTGAGYSTCCTTTTCTCCAGGYTAAACATCCTCAGCTCCCTCAGCTGCTCYYCACCAGACTCGTGCTCCAGAGCTTTCACCAGCTCCATTGCCCTTCTCTGGACTCTCTCTGGTGCCTCAATGTCCTTCTTGCAGTGAGGGRCCCAGAACTGAGCCCAGGATTTGAGGTGTGGCCTCACCAGTGCYGAGTTCAGGGAGGTGATCACTGCCCTGGTCCTGCTGCACTGTTCYTGATGCAATATGTACCTATTTACACTTATTTACAGTAATGCAGCTTTATATTGGCAATTAGAACCAAAGGCAGGTTCTGCCCTGCAGCTGCACCTCTGCCAGCTCTGRGCTCTGCAGCAGCTCTGCCCTCTGCCCACTGGTGCAGTGAGAACCGCCAGCTGGATCCCCATGCCTGAGCCAGGTTTAGCCCTCACGGTTTAAATGTTATCTGTTAGTGTGTCTGACCACTTTTGCAAGAGTCCTCTTAAACTTTTAAGAACTTCTATATTAAGAATCTTTTTTTTTTTTTTCTGTAAGATTACACTAATTATATACATCTTCCATGTGATATTCATTTAAAACTAATTTGCCCTATTTGCTGCACTCTATTGTTAATTCTCCTGGTAAAGTTCTCTCCAAATCAGTCACTTGGAATACCGTGGGGTTTTTCTCCTGGAACTCATTCCGCAAACTTTTTTGATTAGCAGCTCATAATGGGGACCAACAGTAGGAAGGTATGGAAAGAATAAGGGAGAATTACAGGATAAGCTGATCGTTCTGCCTGAGTGAAGGTGGTCTTGGCACTTTCCATTACGAGACTCTGTTTCCACTTGAACTTTCAGGCCAAAATTTTCATTCAGAGGTCTGTCTCCACTTGACTTGAAAACTTCAGGGAAAAGACCACAGCCATATTCAAAGACAAAAGTGAAGGAGAAAACTGAACCAAAAATCTGTCTCTGCTCTGGAAGAGTCTTTCTAATTCTGGGTAGAGAACTACAAACTTGTGAAGACAGTTATCTAAATGTCCAGGCTTTGTCTCTCTTGCTACTCTGGGAAGGGGCAGAAAAGAGGGAAACACTGTGTTTCTCAAAATAAAAACCTGATGTTTGCAATTTGTTAGAAACAACAACTAAATTTTGTATTTACTGTAAAGATTGTCTGGTTTTGAGAAGGAGCAMAAGGCAGAGCTCTGCTTTGGGAGGGAGCCAAGGGACAGTGGAGCCCAGCAGTGGCAGAACACAGGGACTGACACAGGAAACGGGGTGAGGGGACCATTCTGGAGTGAGGAGCTGGGCAGGGACAGCAGTTCCAGGCTGGGCTGTGACCCCCASGCAGCTGCAGCTCTGACCAGCCCAGCAGGATGCCTGGAT
>NW_026623246.1:2903583-2904623 GCF_030028575.1 Malurus melanocephalus
TACAGGTTTTGACCCTGCTGGTGGCTTGAAAGAAGAGAGGATTGGGGCTGTGGTTAAGACAGTTGAGCGTTGCCTTTCAATTCCAGCCCTGCTTGTGCCGCAGGCTCCTTCGAGGCTCGCCTGAAGCACAGGGCTCACACCCTCAGCAACACCAAGTTCCCCTTTATGGCAAACCGAACCCACGCCTTGGGCTGGGGAACCTGCAGAGGTCCTGAACTCTCCAACCTTGAGCCAAARCCAATCAGACTTGGCCTCTGAACATAAAAATATACCCGTTCTCTGGATTCTCTGAAAGATCAGGTCCTGGAATCTCATAAAGGTCGGCTTGGTTTCTATARTAATGTTCCTGAGCTGCAGCTCCCCAACACTGAGGCATTAATAATAATAATAAAATCAGACAAAAATTAATTTGTGTGGTGTAAAGACAAATCATTTTTATAAAACATTGGCCCTGTTTTATAAAGTGCCTTAGCAAAAACCTGGACTCTATTTTTTTTTCAGGTATCTTTGAATGCACTAAGTTACATATGGCAAAGAGTGAGTGATGAGAAATTAAAGTACAGCTTAAGTCTTCATTCTCTGAGTAAAAGCTCTTCTTTCTGCTGGAAAACAGATTAGGTTTTTAGATTTTAAAAAATGATGACACAGAACAGGGGCACTGAATCAATGTACTCTGTAATTCTGCTACGTCTCCTTCTCACTTCAAATCTTTGCTGAAGCAGGAGGCAGAGCTCTGTTTTTCCAGAAAGCCTTAAATTCCAGAGCAATTGCATGTAAAACTGGCAAAGAGGTGTTATTAGTATACAGTTCATTTCAGAGAGATTACTATTGGTTACATTAAATAAACACATGCATGTCAAATAGAAACCAAAAATAGACACATCCTGGATATTACAGATAGTGTGAAAATAAAATCGTAAAATTGTAAAATTTTGATTCATAGACCCTTTCCTTTCCTTTCCTTTCCTTTCCTTTCCTTTCCTTTCCTTTCCTTTCCTTTCCTTTCCTTTCCTTTCCTTTCCTTTCCTTTCCTTTCCTTT
>NW_026623246.1:2905283-2906339 GCF_030028575.1 Malurus melanocephalus
TTTCCTTTCCTTTCCTTTCCTTTCCTTTCCTTTCCTTTCCTTTCCTTTCCTTTCCTTTCCTTTCCTTTCCTTTCCTTTCCTTTCCTTTCCTTTCCTTTCCTTTCCTTTCCTTTCCTTTCCATTCCATTATGTATGTACACTAAATTGCAAGAGTTAAATGAATCATTTCCATTTCCACACTTCACTGCTTAGAGAAGCACCTACAAAACACAGCAGCACTCACTTAAATATACAAGAATCACAGTCTTTATTCTCAAATGGATATGCATTACAGGCTGGAGCATATAGCTAAGATGAAAAAATTCTCTAAAATTAAAAAAATAAAATAAAATAAACAGAAGCCTGTCAGCAAACAACAAAATGTAGACTTCTTCACTGTTAGCAGGACCAGTCCTTGGATTAGCACTGACTCATCCTCAGTTGCTGGAAAAAACAGATGTGGTTCAAAGAAGTCTTTCAAAGTGGCGGAGGCGTTGGCGCCTGGCCAGAGCAGCTTCCAGCCCGCATCAATCAGCCGAGGTCTCTCCAGCCCCATCCTCCCTGCTCCCCCTGCTCTGCACTCAGGGCACAGAGTGGGACCTGCTCTGCAGGCAGCCCACGGGACACAGGAATTGGGGCTCCCCAGCCTCTGGGCCCCATCCCAGCTGCCCCTCCTGGCCCTGCTCCGGGCGCTGTGAAGGCTCCGTGCTGAGCGAGGTGCAAAACGCAGGGTATGGGGGCTCAGAACGTGAYTTCATGGAATTTCAAACCTTTAAATCTTAGCAGTATTCCTTACACCTGGTGGGTTTTAAATCAGGAAGAGAAATTTTAAAATAAAGGAAAAGAAAATAAAAAAAAGGAGGAAAAAAAAGATTTATTGCATTAATATGTTTTAGTATTGGGTTGTCCTTGAAAATCAGAGAAATGGTTGCCTACGGATAATGCACTGGGTTTAACCCCTGAGATCCAGCTTTTAATACTCACTTTGCTCCAGAGGGCCATGGTCCACCAGTCCTGGCAGTGTTGACCAGCAGTAAGATGACTTATTTACTGCAGTAAGTCATGGGTTGGGGTCAA
>NW_026623246.1:2906385-2930725 GCF_030028575.1 Malurus melanocephalus
TATATATATATATCAGGCATATCTGACCCAGTCTTTGCATGCCTTTCCCATCATTCTATCCTGTTTTAAGAAATCTAATTCCTACAAAGTCAGTGACTCTACCCCCCCCATTCAGAAAATCTTAATTAAACCACATGTGAATCTTAATTAAACCACACATGAAAATGGAGAAGAAGCTTTATCTATACAATAYCCCTATAAAGTATTCAATGTTTACTGTTCTCATTAAAAACAAAAATATTTTGAGTTGGGATCTTGAATAAAGTTCTGCTTCATTAAAATCACTGCAGGTTTTCCCCTTTGATTTCAGTAAAATCAGGTTTTCACATGTTATAGTTTCCCAATTTAAAATTCAAACAACAACATAAAATGCCCCAGTGGACTAGGTTATATGATCATTGCATTTCCTCTTTCTGTAAATACTAATAAACTGATTCCACAGCCTGTTGGTGGCAATTGCTACAGTTTTCTGCTGCCAAGACTTACACAGAGCAAAAGTACTCCCAGGATTTCGCAAAAGAAGCATTTGGTACAAGTCCAGGTTATCACTGTGTAGAGAAATTCTGAAGACTTTTTTCAGTTCTTATGTGGTCCTTTGGTAAAATGACATCACGAAACATGCAATGGAAGCAATCAAAGTGGGAGGCTTMCTCTTTTTTTATAAAGTTAATACGCTTCCTTCTTACTGTTCATACTTTTTTGACAAATCTCAAAGTAAAGGTAGCATATGAAATTATTAAATAGGAACAAACAGGGCTTCTTGCTGCTCCTGAAACACGCTGGTTGTTAATAGTTTGGATCATTGCAGGCCAAATTTAACAAATTAGCAGTGCCTTAAAAACAAAGTATTGCATTTCCACTACTAGTCATTTTCTCTGGTCTTCTACTGCAACAGAGCAGCCTTATATAGGAAACAGAGCAGATGTTTATCAGTAGCCCAATCACAGTGACTAAAAAGCCTTACAGAAAAAAGAAATTAACGTTCGTTTTTGCATTTTCTGTAGAATTATGYGTCATTTTCAATTAAGTTTCAAGTCAAGTCTGTTTTGAGACAGCCTTCATACGAATTCACCCTAGCAGAAAACTATCTTGGTTTTAGCAAAAAACGTGAACTATTTCACCAGTCACACTGTGTTCATAAAAGTGTTAATTGAGCTTTGAAGTTGGTTCTGTTATAAAGCACAATAGTATGAGAAGAAAACAGCTGAGACAAGGCACTGGGGTTTTTAATCCCGTTTCTTCTTCCCACAAATATCTTTTTCAGGGTGGACTCTGTACATCCATTCTCCCAAAACAAGATTTCCTGTCACACAGCTGTGTTCACTAGAGCCATCAAAGGAGTTAATAGATTATTAATAGCAGTTAAAGGTTATTACTTGCAATACCCTATCCCAGAACGAAATCCCACAAGGAAAATGAATCCCCATTGGATGCATTTCATATAAATATCTTGAAGAACTGCACTTATGCCTTATTCTGCAAGACCAACCACTCCTTTCCTAGAGAGACTTCTAAAACAACAGCAAGCTTGCTTTTCTGTGCTTAGTGATAAATCTGGGAACTAAAGATGTACTGTGCATATTGAACAGATCCTTAAGGGATACACAAGACTTATATTCAAGCCAACTCTTAAATATTCAAGAGTCACTCTAGATTTTCAGGACAGTATAAGCAAAGAATACAGGCAGCAAGAAAATTCAAGTTTAACCCCTTCTGGAATGGTTTTTTTCCCCAAACATCCCCACTGCTTTACCAATTCAGCACATCTGCTCTGCCACAGACTTGCAGTTCACAGAGTTCTGTGCTTGGGAAGAGCTGCATTCCTGCACAAGCCCTTGCAAAATCCAGGCCAAGAGTCATTCATCATTTGCATTCATCACCTTAATTAAATACCTATTCAGGTGTGTGTTTACCGATTCACATAGTGCTGCATTTTACTGTGAAGCTGGATCTTGGAACAATCCTTCAGCAGTGTCTTTTCTTGAGTCTGAATTTGTTTCAGGGCAGGGCTCAACATGGAAATTCGGAAATACAGATACATTTATTCTGAAGCCCTAATATTTCATCTCACTTTCTCACACTGCACACATGTCTCTGGAGWGCTGTGGTAGACACTGGTACCAACCCACTGCTTCAGGTAAAATAAAAATCTCATTTCCAAAAAAAACCAGAGGACTAAGCAGCCAAAATTACTTAAAAATATACTCCCGGGTAAAACAGCTCATATGTTTCTATGAATCATWGGCTGTATTTCTTTTTAATGTACAGAAATTYGTTCCCCTACAGAGATTCTATTCCTAGGGCTGTTTTATTGTAAGAATTCAACTTATAACAAAAGTAAATGCATATCCTTTCTCACATATTCATTTAATTTTCCCCAGATGAGGCTTTTAAACATACTATAGTCAACAAAAGTTCAAGTTCTTAGATATTTTCTTGTTTCCACATTACATAGTTACATGATTGAAATGTAAAAGTCCAGAAAACCTTCTGCTTTGTCTCTGAAGTCTCTAAACTTTACTTGATGTTGGTTGGTAGCATGAGGCATGGAATTAAGCTGGAAAATTGTGCATCCTTATGCTACTGATAACCTGAAAGAGTAATTACTAAGTTCACATCGAAGGTGATCCCATTTTACACCTGTGCAATGCCTACAAGAGTGGTGAGGATCAGAGATGTTCACCTCRTGCTTACTGCGAAGTAGTACATGAGGAGTTGATGAACTAATTATTCTAATGCCATTGGAATAAAACACTGAAGCAAAGCTATGTGCTAAGGGTGGGCAAAGTCTTTGCTTCAAAAGGCTTTACTTAGCTCCTGAACCAGTTCTGCATTCAAGCTTTTAACATTAACTCTCAGTATTCCAGGGAATTCTGCCAATCAGAAATTCGGGTTAAATTAAAATACTCACTTGTACACGAGTAAAATAAAGGTCATAGGAGCTTTTAGTTTGTTTTTTGCAGCATCCTGCAGAAACCCAATGTGAATGGTGATAAGCAATGCAAGTGATATTAATTCAGAGTTTCCCCTTTAAAAAAGGAAACGGGTCAAAGGATATACCCTCTAGGGTATGCGCTGGGATTACACACCTGTGATTAATCTAACAAACTGCTGGAGATGTGGTTGTTTCTTCATAGAACTGCAGCTGAAACAACAGTTCTTTGGCAGTAAAATAAATGCAACCCCTTGTGGTGCCCCTAGACATACAAGATAATTACAACAAAGTACCTTCATAGGAAGTTAGGACACTCCTGCTGCATCATTAAAATAAACGGACCTGCGATAACTGATGCAGCCTTGGAAGTGCCACAGAGGAGCATGGTACTCAAGAGATGAAAGAGATCTGCTCTCCTCCCGGAACGTGCATGTGACTTCCATTAGCTGTAGTGGAAGCTGAGATTTCTAGTCCAAATCTAGCAAGAATAAGAGACAGGTTTCATCCCTGTGAAGTCAACTGCAGTTTTGTCGTGGAGTTCAGTGGGGCAAGACTTCTAAAGTRAAACTTAATTATCCCAAGGCATTTTGAGGCCACTCTGTGCCTCGCAGTGGAGCCTGGTGCAGATTTAAGATCACTTCAAAACCCAGCCAGCTACAGGAGCTGCAGAGCTGCATCTCCCAAGGAGTGTATCCAGGACAGGCATTGCCTGGGAAGAGGCAGCCCTTGTCCCACTAACGCCTGCTGCAGCCAGGACTCCTGGCCAAACCCACACAGCCTGTGCCGGACCAGCAGCGGCCCCAGGACCACCCAGCCACCAGATGCATTCCCCAGGGCATTTCCCAACATTAAATATTGTCAGWACACCACAAAGGAGAAACTGAACTATAATTATGCTATTATATCAATTAAAGAATGTTAGCATGTATTAATAGCAAATAAACATGATGTTGTAGTTTTCACAGTTTGGGTGATGACCGGCAGGCCAAAGTAAGTGCAAGGAAGAAAGGGCTCCCAATGATTCAGCGTGTCTAACACCAATCCTATTTTGATCCACATGCAACATTTCTATTTTCATTACAAACATCTCAGCAACAGTGTTTCAACAACTTTCTTCAGGCAGTAACTTCCAATCAAACCCATCTATAATTCAGAATGAGTTTTTGATAGATAGTCAGTTGTTTATTTCAGCAAATTTTCATAGCTATGCCTCATGGTAATGCTCAAATTTCTCCACCTCCTCAGGACACATACCCAGCTACTCATAGACATGTCACTCCAATGAAAAGTATTCTAAAGCTTCTCACTTACCAGGATATTTTAAGTCAACATGTACACACAACTCTACATCCAAAACATTGCAAAGATGTGAGGATCRGTAGCAGGCTGCATTGCAATCATGCTGGAGTACCAGATACTCRCCTATGACAGTCAGGGTCATTAGGAGAGCTAATTTATGTTATGTTTATCATCATTTAGTGGGAAATAAAATATGTTGAGGCTGCTTTCCTTCCCTTTTTTTTTTTTTTCTGGTAAGCCCAGCAGTGTCCATTTATTTGACTCCTACCTCCTCATTCTTTTCAGCTGAGTAGGTGTGCAGATAATGCTGTAAATCTAAAGGAAAGTTCTAGCCTTCAGAGCAGGCAATTTTTTTTYTCTGGAAACAGGAAAAGGCAATGTAGTATTATATATGTGAAAGTTGTCTTCACCACTTCAARAATGAAAAATGTGATTTTTACTTTTTTATAAAGGTAAAACTGTRCAGGCATAAATTCTGCATAGGTAAATGTTTATGTAGGAAAGTTTACCGTGTTACAGAATCCTGTTCTAAAACAACTGGGGCAGTATGACGCTTTAATGTAACTTCTGGCACAGTAAATTTGTCAGTATAAATGGGGCCCTGAGCTGAGCGAACACACCAAGTTGTCTGTCTTGTGCCAATGGAAAAAGGGGCTAATAGCCAGGTTACAAGGAAGCAAGTGCCAGGTTCCAACTTATTTAGAAACACAATGAGAGCATGTGGGCTTAGCTTTTAGGGCAAGAGTAAAGGGACATTCCAGGAATATTGCTCCCTTGCAGCCCCACTAACTGATTGCACCTCTTGGCTAAAAGCAGATTCCCTTCCCCGTGACGCGAATCAAATGTTGCAGATAAGAAGCAAAAGGCAGATAAAAGAGGAGCTTTGTTCTTAGATGCYATTCTACTCTACCACTAAAAAAATGCGTATCATCTAAATACTGCCCTACTGCAAAACTGGCAAAAAAAAMCCCAGAATTTGAGACTGCTTAGAAGGCTAATAGCTGAAGAAAATCATATAATGAGATTTAATCATTTTTCAATGCGTATCACATATATAAACAAAGTAAACACTAAAAATTCAGAAGTCTCCTAAAAGACTAAAGTAACTGAAAATAGGCTTTTAAATCCCAATGGCCTTAAGAACTGCTGTTTTATATGAGATTTTAAATAACGCAAGTGAAAACAACACTTTTCCTTCATGAGGTCCAGTGCTGGACTGAAAATTCTGAATTTACATATGAGCTTGAGGAAAGATAATTCTACATTTTCATGCCAGTAATTCATTTCTTATACATCTCTATTTTTCTTTTGATTTGATAGTCATTCCTGTCACGATCSTCATATTGATATTCAATACAATCATTCCTAGCAAAACCAGATAACTGACTACATGATTATCATATTATCTCAGTGAATTCTTCTTTTGAAATAAATGCCAATTAACCTAAGGTAACATGATCCATAAATGAAATAACTGCATCTTAATTGTCTTCATAAAAGAATAATTCCCATGTAACACCATTTTTTAAATTCAGCAAATTCCCTATTTACAGTAATTATTTTTAAATATGAAACTATTTTTATTTATTAATGTGCAAGAATGCATCCATATGAAAGTTGATGCTTTTTATTTTAATCACATTAAGCAAAGCCTTCTTCACCATTTCTGTCTAAAGACTTGCTGCCCAATTGCTGGACTGTGTGAAACACCCTTCCTTAGCAGGCTGTACAGATTAACAGGACTCTACAAGCTGTATTTTATAGATGTACTTTCAGTAAATGCCTTACAGATGTTTTCAGCTAGAGACCATCTTCTGTCTCTCTGAGTCTGCATCGTTCTACAGATTTATTTCTAAGTGTCTTCATAATTCAAAGTTTGCATCAGACAAATGGTTATGAGCTTCTCCACAGCTCTCTGGTCTTCAGCCCAGATCGAGTCACAGTCTGAGCTGTCCTCCAGAAGTCTCTGCTTTCATGAGTGCTTATTTTTGGTTTTGTAAAAAAAGTAACAGTTTTTGGGCCAGATCTTCACTTCTGATACCTCATATCAGTTCTCAGGGTTGGACTCTGCTCTTAGCAAACATCACAAATCTGGGGCTGGGGCATGGGTATCCAGACCAGGCTGTCACCATCCCTGACTGGAGAACCTCAGGTAACTTGTATTTATTTCCCTACCCAAACATTAAGAAAAGTCTGTCCTTTGTATCTCTGTTCCTCAGCARGAAGGGTTTTGACCAATGTCCCATCCCTTCACTGGGATATTTTAGCCTTTTGTTTTGGGGGTCTCTCTGATTACKGTTCTGCAGCAAGGCATATTTGGGTTAACTCAATTGAACTCTGACGGAAACTGTTAATTTCAATCAATCTGTTATTCACTTCAACTATTTTATTGTGCATTGAAAAGCTCAACMTTGTATTTTTTTCAAGTCATGAACAAAATGTGAGATATGGGGTAGAAAATCTTCAGTAAAAGCTGAAGACTGTTTCATAAAGACATGTCCCTCAAAAGCTGGAGTCACCACCATCTAGTTCAGGTCTCCAGCCAGAATAAATACACCAAAAACCAAAGCAAGGCAGAGAATAACATGTTCAGCCTGCAGTGCCCCCTGGCCCAAGTAAATTGAGTTCTGCAGTGAGATTTTGTTACCAAAAASTTGGTTTCACTTGTTTTATTTTACTGCTCTGGGAAGACATCCAGGAATAAAACCACTGAAGGACTTACCGATGGAAAATTCCTGTGAATCTTGCTTTGTTAAGGCACTGTGGC
Organism: Malurus melanocephalus; assembly: GCF_030028575.1. NCBI lineage: Eukaryota > Metazoa > Chordata > Aves > Passeriformes > Maluridae > Malurus > Malurus melanocephalus. The sequence goes on from NW_026623246.1 coordinate 2,913,387, forward strand.
AGCCTTTGGGGTCATAATGGTACTAAATGTGATAAGATGAGCTCTGAAATATTTGGCATTGCCTGCCATCTCTTCCTCACAAAATGATTGCTCAGACAGGACTTTGTTTTTTCCCATCCTGCTTGGGAATGGCAACGCCGTGCAAGGCTACCAACAGGCCTACACCCTCTGAAGCTGGGATGCACTGTCACCCTCCTTTACTGTCAGAAACATGATTTCTAATCACACACATGAGCTTCCAGGGGTTTGAGATTCTCTCTATGCATGAGAAATCTGGTTGGAAATATAGGGATAAGTCTACAGTATTTCTACAGGGCATCTTATGGCTTTGAGACCCTTCTTCCCCATCCCCTAACCAGAAGCATGTTTCAGAGCAAGAAGCTCATTTTCCATTCAAGAATAAGTTTTACCATGGCTGAAGCCATTCCCCCTTACTGGATGGACAATTCTGGCTGAAGTTTTCCAAATTAATGCAGCACAACCCAGGTTCATGCTAAGGGAAATTTCAGTCCAAGCAGATAACAGATGGCAGAGTCATAAACAATTGAGAACCGAGTCTTTCAGTGGAAACTAACAGGAGACCTTAATAAGAGGTCGTGCTAACATGTCTGCTCATAAAACTTAACTTTTGCGTGGCATATTCTTATTTCAAAGTGGACATATGAATAGTTATCATAAAATTGTGTACTTTCATAGCTTTATGGTTTTCATCGCCTATTTTAATAGCTCTGAGATAGTCCATGCTACACTTTCATATGGTATGAGCTTATGAAAATAGTGATAGAATCTCATACTATAAATCATTTGCAAAAGAAAGGAATACTATTGTGTGGATTTTCTAAGAAAAGAGTCCATAGACATGCATATTCATTTAGGTTATTTAAGTGTATATAAATATTTACATTGGCCTTCAGTATTAAAATATTTTAGCATTATTTAAAACATAAAAATACAATGATAGGGGGAATTCCAGAGACCACTTTTTGGGGAAGCACTGCCACGGGTATGCTGTGGCTGCAGAGGACAGGAAAAGTGAGGGCTGGAGTCCCAAGSAGAGAAATTACACACACACAAGGCAATCCCACACTTACCCACGAGTATGAGTTGGAGCTGTGGTTCCATGCCATGGCCACTTACATGCCTTGAAAATACCAGAAGGTAATTTCAATGTGCATTTGGTATGAGACATCATTTTTGATCATGTAGTGCCTAGGACAGGTTGATAGGTCTCAGGATACTCATGGTGTGGTCATGCTCAGGTCTGTGCTGGACAATAACCTGAAGTCCTGCAGCCACCCCAATCCCAGGTCAACCCCTCTGCTAGTGACAAGGAGATTATTTATGTGAAATGTTTGAGATCCTGCTGGGCAAATGGCAAAGGACTGAGAAGGGAGAAGCTTCCAAAGCCCTGAAACGTATTTTTCTAAAAAAGATAGGATTTTGTTTAACTTTTCTGAATTGTGGCTTATTGCCCACCAAACAAAATGTTAACAAGATAAACTTGTAATTTAAATTACTAGTACTTCCAGGATACTTAGAAATGTATATTCTTTTCATCTATCCTGATGATTAAAAATGCCTTTGGGAGCATGCCTAGAATAATGTTTCACAGTATGGAGGCCAATAAAGAGTCTTTTTGCTAAAAACTTGGATCAGATACACTGTTACTGTTCCCACCTCTTAATCAATTAAAAATATATATCATAACAGCATATGCCTTGTAAGAAGGAAAACACAGAAGTTATTCTCCTCTCCGAGAACACAAATAACTGCTACTCAGTTTAATGGGACATATATATGCACACCAAATGAAAAATATCTTCCAGAATATGAAGGACTCATATGTATCTGTAAATTATTACATGGTTAGGTGCAGGTTGGCTTTTTGCCATGCTAGACTCAATGCACCCAGTTTTGCCCTGTCTTGGAAGCTGAACAGTCCCRGGCCTGGCTAGCATTTCATGCAGAGACCATCTGGGAATTCAGCGTGCCATGAGCACGAGCCAAGGAGTCACAAGGTGCTGAATATGAGGCCATAGAAACTGGATGAGTGGAAAGATTTCATTCAGCTCCCTCAGCACTGCTGAAGCAATGAGTGGGAATTTCACCATTGCTCTCCTGCCTCTTCCTGCCTTCCCAAAGTAAGGCAATGCTGATTTTGATGGGAAGGATGCTGGAAGCATCCAAAGGGAAGGATGCAAGGTAAAAAATATCTATATATGTAACACTCACTAAGAAAGGAAGTGAAGAAATCTTAATAATATAAGTAGGGTTTGACCACTCAAAATCAAGTGAAATCTGTCAGATGAAACAGATTAAATCTGTTCGCAGAAATCTGAATTATTTTTTATTATTCACCCAACTGAGCCCAATGGGAGSTATTTTCTTTAACAAAATAAACAAAAATCCCTATGACTGAACACACTAAATCTGTGTGCTTGTATGCACTGTACCAAACCAAACAGAGAGAAATTTTCCTTTTGCAAGCACATATACATGTATKTTGGACCTCACAGCCATATTGCAAATTACAGGGATGCTTTTGACAGTCAAAACATTCAAGAGTATGCTTCTAATTGAGAGATCTAGCTAATGCCTGAGGTTATTGTACAGAAGAAATCTAAAAACCAGTGTGAGCTTTAGCAGGAAGGCAAGAGGAGGGAACTCCAACAAGTCCATTTCTTTGAGGTTTGACCATGAGAAACAAGACATCCTCAAAGCATCAAGAGCATTGGCAATAGYCAAGACATGGTCTTGGAGAGTCAGATCTTATGATCACTTGATTTTCTTGCTTCTCTATCTCTTCTTCCTACCAAGACCTGATGAGTATTTAAAATGTTAGTTAGAGAATTATCAGAGTCCTTTACACCRAAAGAATTTGAGAATAATTATTAGTACTTACATAGAAAACGTTTGATAACTTAAAGATACCCAGAGTTTGTTGTACTTATAATTGAGCAACTTCCATGACATTATTTATTRATAAAAAAAATTGAAAATTTTAATGTCATGAATACAAGCATGACAAAAAAGGAAAAGAACTTGGTGAGAAGAGATATTTTGTAAATAAAACAAGCCATTGCTAGCAAATTGCTAGTCATCATCATGCTAATTCTTKTTCCCTGAGCTGCTGGCATCTATAAAAATATTCTAGTATCCATCTACCCAGAAATGGAAGCAGAAAAGCTGCCTGAACTACTGATACACCACGGGAATCAAAGGTCCCAATCCTCCTCCTGATATTATACCATAACCCCTCGGTTACAGCCATGCAAAGTGAACACGTGGATAACTAAACCAGAATAGCAGCATTTGACAACAATTTACAGGGGTGTAAAATTTCTGTGCCGTGTTCTAGGCAACAAAGAACCACAGGAACTATAATCCGTTATCTGAAACTTCACTATCTGCAAACGCAGACAGATACAAGCAAATCCTTCAGTGCAAGCAGCAACGGGCTYGCTGTCATTAATCACTACAAGGAGGCTATTGAAGACAGGCTCTGGGATGGATTTCAGTGGCAGCCTGCAACTTTATTAGCTTAACAYTTCCAAGCGTTTAAGGGGATTCAGTGTAGGAGTTAAAGGGACTCCCACCATACAAATTGTAATTCATGGCTGACTGTCCTCAGCGTACCTACAGAAACYGGTTTCAGACATCTGACATCTTCTCACCTGAAAGAGAAAAATAGGAGCATGTAGCAGGGGAATCAGCTTGCAGGGGCTCTGGGTCTCCTTTTTYAGCAGTCTACCAGCAAAACCCCAGCTCTTCACTTCTGGGAGATCATACTGCAAACTCCAATCCATGCTAGACACCAGCTTCAAGTTTCCAAGTAATTATTACATAAAATATAACAAAGGTATAAAATGTACTTAATAACTGTACCCTAGTCCTTATACCCATTATGTCATATTTGTTGACATAATGACRTAAGAGTGCAAAAACAGACAAATAAGAGATAAAAGTACCTCTCCTTCCTCAGTTATAACTTAACAGGAAAATACATTATTCTGGCATCCAAAAAAGAAGCCTATTAAACTGTAGACTCCTGATAACATGGTTCCTAGGTTATAACTAGAGATCAAGAATGAAGATACAGTTTAAATTAATCAGAGTTCCCAATTGCAGCACACGTCATGTCACATAACCTCAGGAAGCACCATCTAGCCTCCAAAACTGTGTTCTTCTAATGGTGGGAAATGTTCTAATTTCTAATAAGATTTATTCATTGGCAGTCTATACCCCCACACAGCACTGTGATCTTAAATAGCTCTTCTTCCTTTGGATTTGTCTCCAAACCACTCACAGATGTTAACTGTGTTGGGGACAGAGGGAAAGCCAGGTCCTCCCATCTCCTGGCCCAGCCAGTGGGAGAAAAAACAATTTAAAAAGGAGGGAAAATCCTTTTTCTGCCCTGTCCTGCCTACAAGCTGTTCTCCTCGGCAGCTAACCAAGGCTCTGACCACAGTTTCATTTCTTCACTGGGCAAAAACACAGTGCACCATGTTCATTAGGCATGAAACAATGAAACAATCCCTCTCCAGGGATTAACAGAATTTGACAGTAAATAAACTTTGTTAAATACACTTAAAGTGATAGCTAAGACAAAGAACCTTGGAAAGCTGAATTAAAATGGTTGAAGGGAAGAACAGTATTTTAGGAGCCATGAGTTGTGAGGAATATATTGGAAAGCTTTTATGACCTGGACACACCTTCCACCTCCCTGCTATGGAGGATCAGCAGATTGAACACAAAGAGCATTTCGACATGATGATGTGATCTGRAGTAATGCAGGCTCTCAACAGAGTCATGGTCCCAATAAGTCCAGGACGTCAGCAGTGGACCACAAATGCATCCACTAATAATACACAGACTGCATTTCTTCTCACACAGAAGGCACAATAAATGTGTTCTCTGAACCACAAGGAGGAAGAGGAGTCACCCAAACTAAAAAAGAAATTCCATTTTAAAGATATGTCATTTGGATTTGGACCATTGCCTGACCATTTGGACCATTTTTGGGTCCAAAAGCCCAATAGGGCCCAAAAGTCTGTGCCACTCTCTGTGGAGCAGGAAGAGCTGGAGCAGAAGGGCTGGAAACACAAAACAGGGCTACAAACTCACTGAAGGTTTGCCTTGGCATTTGTTTGTACAGATTTACAGATGTAATGAATGTTCTGTTTAAAATATAAACCCAGCTGCTTTTTATCCCCTTCAGGCAATTCAGCACACCCTGGTGCCTTTCCCTCCAAGACAGTCAGTGGCAAAGAGGGGTTGGCCCTGCCAGGTAACAAAAAATGGCCAATAGGCAGCACCAGGCAGCCCCCTGGCTTCTACTGGGGGCAGAGGAACGAGGGGGCTTGGCCCTGTTGTCCCCAGGGTGGCACAAATTCCTCACAGAGGAATCCTGAGGGGTCTGCATCACCCGTGGTAGGGGAGGACAGGGGCCAGGGCAGAGTGTGGAGCAGGTCACAGCCAGCTTGGCACTTGGAACAAAGGAGGTGACAACCTCTGCGCTCTGGGAACAAGCTGCCCAACAGCCCAGCAAGGATCCAGCTGCAACAAGAAAGGGGCAGAGCTGGCTGGAAGAGCCAGGAGAAGAGCCTGGATCCCGGACTGCTGACACCCAGCAGAGGAGCAGGGAGCAGCATGGGTGCTGCCAGGGGCTGCCACCCTGCACCAAGCAGAGCCCCTGTGCTTTTCCTCAGAAAGAGAAACCYACCCAGTGTCCCATGTCTTGGCATAAGCAAATGTCCCGGTGACAGGGATAGGGCAGGSCTGAGCGCTGTGTGGGCACGGCCAGGATGGTATTCTGTACCTTCCACATCATCCCTGGGGCCAGGGTTCCAGCAGGAAATGCTACCCCTGCTGTAGTGCACCTTTGTGCCTCCCTCTCTGCAGCAGCAGGGTCTTGGGATCAGCCCCTGCATATCCAGCCTGCTTTTGTCTCTYCCTTACTGAGAGGGGTTGGGAGGAAAGGAGAGTGACTTATTTGGAGTTTAATTTCCTGCTGGTGTTAGGCCACCACAGCAAAGCAGGCTGCACATCCCTGACCATTGTGCACGTCTTTGGCAGTTCAGTGCCCTGGCAATTGTCTGCTCACTATGGTCACAGATCCCCGCCCAGGTTACTGCTGGAGAATTGGAAGTGTACAAACAGAAATGCAGTTACTTTAGGGAGATTTGCTGTTAATTCTCTGCCAGAGGAGGGCTCCTTTGTCAAGCTTTTATGCACGTGGAGAAACAGCACCTTGTGGAGCAATCACCCCATTACAGAGGGCCATGGGCGGGCCAGAAGCTCGGACCTACAGTGGAGAAAAGAAATTTTTTTCCCACTGGGTCCCAGGCCAGATTATGCCCACAGACCGTGCTTGGCAGGCACTAAGCACAGGCTGTCCAGAGGCAAAGCTGCTGATGGACAAGAGCTACCACCACGAACTGCTCGTATGATCCACACAAAGTGCTGTGCAAGCTCCTTTGGGTTTGAGGACATCATTAACCAGCACCCCACAGTGATGGCTCAGACATCCGAAATTACTCCAGTTCTTGGATAAAGTGGTGTGCTGGAAGGAAACAAAGAGTGAATTATATAAATGAAAAYAATGGCCATTGCTGAGCACCTGCTGCGTGCAGCAGTGGAAATCCAGCTCTTTCTGAACATGGTGATGTCTGKGTTCTTGTACAAGAGCAATGTTTCTGTGCAGCACTAGAATGTTACAGGCTGAAGCAAGGAGCCATCACTAAGGCTGCGCAGGAGGTGCAGCTAGGGAATAATCAGACAGTGGAATAGCAACTCAAAACCTCTGAAAGCAACAGAGGAGGAAGGTGAGTGTCTCAAAACCTCTGACAGCAACAGAGGAGGAAGGTGTTGAGGCAGCCTGGCCAGTACCAGCTAAAGAATGACTTATCAGAAGCCTTGGTGCAAGGCAGTAATAGGAAGCAATCAGCAGAGCTGTGGTAGTGCCAAAGCCTCACCAGTGCATCCTCTGGGAGTAAAGGAGAGCTTGCCAAGGTACGGTCAAGTGCAACATCAGATTGCTGTTAAACTAAGGAGAGTTCCYAGCGGGCAGTTTCCTGTTTCAATTCCCTGGATACCAGGTAACAGTATCTGAGAAACATTCTCAGGAAGCTGAAAAATATTCTGCAGGTTAMTCTAACTGGACAACATGCCTAGTCCTGGACATCCCTACCTGCACACCCTCAAAAACCAAAAAGAGATGTAAAAACATGCATTGGCTGCATGAGATGTAATGCACAGGCAAGTCAAACACATGGATAAAATGTTAGAAGCAGACGTTTCAACAGTTTTGATTTGTATAATCTCAGGTAAGGATGGGATCAGAAGACCAAGAAAATAAACTGCATCTTTGGATCACTTCAGTCCTTCAGAGTGTCTTCTGAACCTGGAAAATATCAGGCACAATTTAGAAATACTGAAGGATCTACAGARTTTTTTAAATTAAAGAACTCAGGAGGTTCTGTTCAAAATATTGTTTTTGAGTACTAAAGAAGCCTTCACATATTTTATAAGATATATTACACATGGCAAAGATCTTTTGAAGCTTTTGAAGACTTAAACCTCAAGAAATAAATTGTAGCCTGTAAWGAGCTGTATCCAAAGCATAACAAGAGTAACACGGGCTAAGAGTTTCAGAGCACCACCAGAAAACATACAAAACAAAGAAAGATACCAGGAAAACCACAGGCTGTCTGCACAGAAGACAACACATCTACAAAACCTTTGAGCACATTATCAAAACCAACAGCACCATCTTGTTATTTAAAAAACCGATTTTTTAGACAAAAGAAGAAGAAAAGCTGATGAATAAAACAAATTAAAAGTTCCTAAGACATGTTTTGTTCAGGTTTTGGAGACCAACCCTCAATTTGCAGGAATTTGCAATGCCCCAAAATCTCCTGGTGACAGCCAAAACTGGTCAGGCTGGTAGGTGGTCTCTGATGAGTTTCACACTGATTGAATGAGGGTTGCCACAGAACAGAAGAGTTCAATTGTTGTGGAAGTCCTCAAATCCTCCCATTTACATTTACTCTATAAGGAATTCAGGGCTCACAACTGGCCTGTAGCAACTCCTTATCAAGCACAGCCTAGCAAGACATCCATGGAGCAGGATTCACAAACTAGCCAGATCAACATTCTCAGCTCAAGAGAAAACAAAAGGAAAATGGGACTGCTGTTTGCAGGGCACAAGTGTACATAGGCTCCCTCTGGTTTCCCTGCACTGGACAAGACTGACCTGAGGATCCTATTTATTTCTTATATACAACAATGTCTATCAAATGAGAACCCAGTTCAAATAACTACAAGACAGTAACCACCTGGAGTTCATACAGATTCATTTCGAGGATTTAAAAATCTGGAAATCACCCCTTTCTTGTGTATGACTTGTCTGCAAATAGGTAACAGCAGAGCTGCTGAAGCACGAAAAGGAGCCTGAGACTGTTACAGACACATTGATGAAATCCCTGCCGCTGTGGTTCAGCCTGTGGTGCTGCATCTGTGGTGATACAGTTTGAAAGTAGGAACTTCACCACTGTTGTTATATMTTCCTCACTCAGAATTCTTTCTTTTTGGAAAAAAAGGTATAACACATTTCTGACACAATTAAAATCTGTTTTGCTTTGATTTGTTTAATTTATATATTTACAGGCAGTAATGAAGCAGGAAAACACAGAATTCCTATTTTTTAATTTAAAAAAAAAAAAAAACTGACAAGGATGTGTAACGAGAAGATCTGGGGACTAATTTGTCTCTGTAACCTAATTTGTGCAAGCTTCAGCCAAGGACGTTTATCATTTGCTTTCTACCTCCTCCAGGAAACAGGCAGGGGAAAGCAGAGCAATAAGTAACGCCTTGCAGAGCACGCCATCGGTTAGGCAGGAAGAGGCATCCTTCCTTCCTCTTTAGGCCAACATAAACTGCTCCATTTTAGCTAGCATTTTTTTTTTTTTTTGTTTTGCTGCACACTGATCCCCTTGCTACAACATTAAGATAAGGACCGAGACCGATCAAAAATGACAAGACAGAAACAAAAGACGAGGAAGAGAGACAACAGCTCTGACAGATCCTGTTCATTTACTGATATCTATCTCTGTTAGGGTCACAGGACACTGAGTTTCAACAGTGTTAAAACTTGATTTCTAAAAGCCACATTTTGCTCAAGAAAACAATCTATTTTTACTCTGTAATACACACAGCCATCAGGCTATTGTTGCTAAACTATTTTTTCAATTATTATTAATTATCAGAAGAAAAGGATTTGAACAGAAATTTGATGAGAAGCCTAAAAGCAGTTGGAGTGCCCAAATGTTGCATCATAACGGCTACACAGAAAAGGGACAAAGAGGGAAGACAGCACAGGAAACATCACTCTGGCATTTCCTAATTCCTGAGCACTTAACTTTACAACCCCCGCTTATTTTTGTATATCATTTCCTAACGGAAATTTCCTTAATGGAAAGGATAGGCATTACCACACAACCCTCTCCTCCCAACCCACCCGACCCAAAAACATGGGATGCTCTGGGGTGCTGTCCCAGCCTGTCCAGAGAGCCCAGCTCCATGGCATCCTCTAAGGCTGGGAAGAGCAAGGACTCCAATCAGGTCAAATCCTTGGGAGTCTGGAGCACAAAGACCCAAACACACACAAGCTGTAACTGCCCTGAGGATCGTGGCTCAGCTAAACTCCCACACATTTTCCCAGGAGCAGCTWGAAGTGTCTTTCCAGACACTGTTCTCCCAAACACTGGATTGTGACACTGCTAGAGAAAAAACATCGGCTTTTCTGTAAGGTTTGGAAATATATTTGTTTATTTGCTTCTTAACATGAGCCAAACAGGCAAATTTATTTTCTCTTATTTTTAGAGAAATCTGAAATCTTTTAGCTGAAGTTTTCCATTGCAAATTCTGCCTCAGGCTTAATATTTCTTTGGAAAGTTTCAGTCCCAGTAGTTAAAGTTTGGCTGAGGTAGAAGCATGGCCACATAATGGAAAGATTCAGAAAGCTTTAGTTATAGGCAATAAGACTAACTCAGCCACTAAAACATGTATAAACACTCRTATCTTTGGCAAACTCTCTCAAATTACAGAAGATGCGTAGCTAATGACTGAATTTCCAAATAAATACATGATGTCCAAAACTTACTCAGGGGAGTAGCTTCTTTAGTGTTACTCATATCTATGCAGTGTCAGCATATGTAAGTCAAAAGAAATGGCCTTTTTAAACAAGGCTAAGTCTCAGTGAAAAAAAGAGTTGTTGTGCCCATTTGTCTGCTTAATATATTTAAGTTATTTGATAAATTAGTCTGCMTTGAAGTGGCAAAACATAATATACTGTCATGTCGTTTTGAAAAGGGAAAGCATTTTTCTCTTCATTTCACTGTTCTGCACTGTTCTGCACTTTCACTGTTCTTCATACACATTTTATAATTGATAGAATAAGAAGATGTAAATAAATACATGATCTGCTGTGGGTCTGCTGCTACAACCAACAAYAAGACATGGATTCACAAAGACACCCTGGCCACMGGCTGAAGCTGAACCTCCAGCTCGTGCCTGTGGTGGCTGTACCCTGCACCCATCAGCCTTCCAGTGACAACTTGATCCCCACTGGAAACCAGCAGTTTTTCCTCACAAGACACCAAGGCATATGCACGGATTTTTTTTGTTCTTCCCTCGTTTAAAAGAAACCTCTATTGACACTTTCACAATATTCCACCTTAATCCTCCTTCCTCATCTGGGATAATTCCCAGGCAATACGGAATACAAAGTCAGGACAAGTGGAAAGACAAATTATCACAAGGAATTGCATCTAATAACCTCCGGGATAAAATCATGTGGCTTTGCACRCAGCTCCACGGTTACTTAAATAAGCCTTATCTGCTATACTGGTGGTGGAACAGTCCTACTGTGAAACAACAGTGTTTCACTGTATGTGCTCATCATCCTTGTTGTTCTCAAATTGACCTGGACAGGTAAGTATWACAGCTCAACTTGTAGATGGATTTTCATGCAGATCCCACTGTGATCAAGTACAGTCAGTTTGATTTTCAACAACCCTGCCAGATGAAAACTTACAGCCTGCCTTGTAACAAAGATGAATGGGACTATCTTTGATGTTGCAAGCCCAGTAGGAGGGAAAGTAGATAAAAGGTGTTTATATGCCATCTTCTGCCATTAAAATAATGCACAATGCAAAGTCAAAGTAAGCACTTCCTTTTTAGTAAAATCAGCAGTGGCCTGCAGAAATCTGACAGGAAAAAGTAGACCTCTTGCAAAGAGCACACAGAAACAGTCTTCCCTATTTGCTTCTCCTCTAAAAAAAAAAAAAAAAAAAAAAAAAAAAAAAATCTCTAAAAAAAAAAAAAAAAACAACCAAACAAAAAAAAACAGTCTAGTGATAAATTTTCCCATGTAAACAAACACAGACAGTAATAATAAAATCAGTCTTTTGTCATGCCAGAAGTGGTAACGATTTCAAAACGAGGATGGAGACCACAAGCAGCAAACACCTTGTCAATTGTGCCCTGGAATTTATACAATTAAATTAAAATACCAGTAAACTAATTAAGTGGTTCGCTCAGTGTTTGTGCTGCCAAATGCTTTGCTTTATAACACACTTTAGGAATAATAAGGAATTTATAAGACTTTGACTTGCTTGCAAAAGGCTTTGGAATTCCAGCAAAAGGAAAAAAAAAGCCAGAAGAAAAAAAAAATTAAAAAAAAAAAGGAAAAAAAAAAAACTTTTCTCAGTCTCATGACTTTATGTTATGCTTTGGTCAAGATACAAAGCTATGAACATTTCTATCAGTCACATTCTCAACAAAAATGGTGGCAACCAAAAATAACCAAAGGCCAGGCCAAGAGATTCCTATGGGAGCAGCTGTAGCACTTCCTGCATGGGGGTGAGGAGGAGCCGGGAGGATGAAGGGGCACAGGGAGATGCGCAGCCCAGGCTGACACCGGGGAGCCTTCTCCACACCCGAAGGAGCGCTGCGCTCCCGGACGGGACTCGCGCGGTTCGTGCTGTAACTCAAGCTGAGGTGCCCAGCTAAAGGTTCATGTTTCAGATCCTGCTAACGAGGAATGCTGCTGCTGCTGCCGTCGCTGGGAATTCCACTTGAGGGGGGTGGAGAGAGAGGGAGAGAGAGAAAAGGAGAGGGAGAGATTGTTTTAACCTTTAGAAAACCCAGCCTACAACGAAAGGTGCCAAAGAGTTAGGATGCTGGCATACCACTGCTTGCGTGGTTTTCATTTAGTTGTTTTTGTGCGCACCCCGTAAGTCCTTAATTGCACAATCACGAACAGGATTTGTTGGGTTGTTGGGTTGTTTTTCTTTTTCCGCAAGGCTTGATTCAGCAGTCATTAAACAACTAAAGCATTAATCAGGTTTGTGCAATGAATTAGGTTATTTTTTAGGGAAATATTTATCTCATTGACACTTGGAGTTAAATTTAGCTGCGGATAGGTAACTCTCTGTTTTCTGTCATCCTCAGTTTCTCAAAAGGAATTTTCTGAATCCTTGGTTAATACTACAACCTGGGTATTACTGTTTCATTCGCTGCTTTCAGGACACTGGATGTGTGGAAGGAGCGGAGAGTGCGTTTGGCGAGGGTCCCCAGAAAAGCGGAGAGAGAAAGCGAGTGGGGGGCAGCTGACCTGTACCAGCTCCTGCCTGAGAGCCAAACAACTGCCCCAAGCAGCCTSTCCGGGAGCCCGGGCTGCTCAGGGACGGCGGGGACAGGGCAGAAATGTCCCGCACGCTTGTTTTTAAGCCCGCGGGTCAAGCCGACGGCGCGGTCCCTTCAGGGGCAGGAGACGCCCCCGAGCCGCCTTTGAATCCGGTGGCTGCGGTTCGAGGCCGGTTTTCCGCGGAAAAGGAGCCAAGCGCTCCCGCCTCGCCACGCGTGGGCAGCTCCATCCCCTGAGAACGGTACCCGCAGCCGTAAAGACACGATGTTCCTGCCAGACACCCGCGAAAGCCGGGCTGCGCTACCCCGGGGCAGGGGTAGGCGGTACCGCGCCCCCGTCGCCCCGCGAGGGGCTGAGCAGGGGCCGGGAGAGCTGGGAATGGAGCGGGCACAGCAGGCGGGCTCGTTAGGAGTTGGGTCTGGAGAAGGAACACGTGTGAGGGTGTCCTGGTGGGATAACTTGTGTTCCCGAAGGACGGCAATAGGACCGTGTCCTGCCTGCTTTGTGCCCGCGTACCGCGGGAGGCTCAGCATCCCTCCGGGAGCATCACTCCGCAGTGCTGGACTTCCTCGCAGCCCGGGAAGACTCCTGCCTGCCCCGGAAACTCCCAAATCTCTTGTAGGCCCTTCCCTTAAGGCATGGTTCATTAATACACAAAGTAACACCAAACAAAGCTTTTTCCTCTGACCAAACAGTTGACACAGCCAGTGGGCTTTCCCTTCGCACCCCTTTCTGCTTAGAAAAAGGCCACGCTCCTTCCCTTGCACCCACCCCTTCGGAAGGGGCTGRGAGGCAGGAGGCTTAACCCTTCCCTGCCTTCTCCCTAAACCCTGGAAACTTTAATAAAATACTAGAGCCTCTAATTGCCGGGGTTAATTATACCACTGAATGAGGAAAGTAAATTATCCTCTCCTTGGGGAAGGGTTTCATACTAAGACGCAGACGAAAAATTCTTGCTCTGAGTTTGTTGCATTGATCTGTATTTCTTGGTAACTTAACTGCTTAAATAAGGCTGTATAAATGCACATCATCAATACCTGAGAGGTCTCAGAATATAACAGGACTCACACCTCGCATGCTTCTGACTACTGTTACTTACAGGATCCTACAAAAACACATTTGGAAAATCAACCACATTTTCCCAGTGCTACTTACTTTTGTCCTGGGAAGCAGAGGAAAAATTCAGTGACAGCTACATTAGTTAAAACCAAACAATAACTGGTTAAGTGTAGASCTGTCCCCCTTCACAGCTAATAGACATTCATGTAAACATCTGTGAATCTACTGGGGGGATGTTTTCATGGGGCAAAAAAAGGGTTACACGATGGCAGGAAAAAAMCTGTCCAATGTAAACCAGAGGAGATGCACTTCTTTTCCACCCTGTAGTGCTCATTTGAACACCGGCATGTTTCATTTTGTTAAAAAGGGAGAAGATGTCAGTTTCTGTGAGCCCAAGATGTGATCTGTGTACTCCAGAATAGCATTTTAAAACAGAAGGTGTAATCAAAATCTGTATATTTGAYAGTTACTGGCACTCAAATTTCACAAGGTGATTTTCTTTTCCACACAAAGTGCGTCAATATCGTTCCCTCTCCATAAAATATCTGGGGTACTAGAGCATTAAGGTTTTTTAAAGTCTAATTGATATTTAGATTGKCCAAGAGCTGTCTGGAGATGTTTTCATTAACATTTTTGTTTGACTAGGTTGAAAAAGGGTTAAAAGTAACTATAGTCTCACAGTCAACAGAAAGCTATTGAAATGTTTGATTATCCCTGCAGCAAAGGAAAGAGGATAGTAATACAACAGCAACCTCTCTTGGGGTAAAGTCAAGATTTAATAACCTAGGACCAAAGCAATTGTTCAAATCAAGCAATAGGAAGCTCAAAATATTTTCAAGTACAATCTATTTCATTGTGTTTATTTTGATCAAGATGCCCTCAGATAAATAGTCCTCTTCCACGGAAGGCAATAGAAATGTCACCATTGACTCCAGGGAGATCAGGATTGATGCCTGGACATCATGTGGGAATATTAATTTAATATTCCACAAAAAAGTGCCATTAAAGAGTCAATATTTGCTCTCTGTTCTTCCTATGTTTTGCCAGATTTTTTTTTTATTAYTACTATTTAATCAAATCACTGTCCTAGAATTCAGTGACAGAAAAGATCCAGCAGATCGAGCGAACGGACTTCCTTTGAATGTGCAGTTTCTTTCTGTGTTTTTTACTGATGTCTCATGAGCACTGTTTTTGAATGTCCCAGGTGATAAGGGCTCCTCAAAAAAGCYTTGCTGCATGTTGTAATGGATCTCTGACTATGATCAAATCCTGCTGTTTCTTGCCATGCAGGAAGTCTCTCCAAATTAGTCTAACACCAAGGCCGAGCACTGTGACTAATAGGCATAACTGCACTGTTCATGCTATCTGTAAGGCAGGTTCAGCAGGGAAAATATCAGCACCGGGAACGTGCTTGTTATTCCATGGATAAGGGGCAAACTCTTCAAGGGAAGAAAAAAAAAAAAAAAAAGGACAAGGGCATGGATTTGAGACTTTAAACCTGAACTTTAATAATAATGCAAAGATGCTTTACTCCGGAGGAACTTTGTCAGTAACAGCTCCAGATACACTGAAGGAAAATAAAACGCCCAACAGCAGCCTCAGGGGAAGGTACCAGTGCTTCTTGCTTCCCATGCTTCTTGACCTGTCACTGAGTTTGGATTAAACAGAAGAAACTGTGACCCTCAATGCTAAATTCTATGAATCTTAAAAAATACATTTTGTTCAAGATGAGCTATTAGATTTCACCCAATAATTTGTGTCTGACAAAAGCACAATTTCCAGGAAGGTTMAAACCAGCAATAACAGTGAATTAGCCATTTCCCTGAGCAGCATCCTACAAATGTGTGCTTCACTCACCCATGAATTTGTCTTCCTCCAGTTTCTAGCTATTTGTTTAGACTATTCTTTTCCCCACTAGATTAAAGAGAGCTTCTACACCTCATCTTTCCACCTCTTGAGGGTATTTCCTGTTGTAATCCTGTCCCTTAAGAAATTATATGCTCCAAGAGCATCTTGTACAACATTTTTGGGTTTCAAACTGTAAGGGTAGGAGGGGATGATGTCTTTTTCATGTTCTTCAAAATTTCAATAGCCTTTGAAAAATGAGAGTGCAACAGGACATCGTTATTCTGCCTGGCTATAAAGCTGAGGGAATGGTTTGCAAGGGAAAAATAGCAAAAGTATTAACTGAGCAGCTGTAAGAGAAAGATCCCAGAAGCCTTTATTTTGTTGGATGCTCACACAGAATTTGTTGTTACAAATTATTTGAATATTATATTGAATAAATATTTGAATATTATTTTAATAAATAATGCTGCAAAGCTTTCTCRTTTTCTTGCTAATACTGGCTTTTAAGATGTAAAGAAAATAAAATAACCTCAAAGAGCAAAGACAATTTCTGAAGTCCGTTTGCAAGAAAGTCAAGAGTGCCCTGTCCTTAAGTGAGACACAAAAGAAACCTATTGCAGACCTTTCTCTGTGATGTCTTATGGACGGACGGTGGGTGGGAGAGCTGCAGCCGGCAGTCCAGCCTGCCTGGGCAGCTGGCGCCAAAGCTGTGCCCTGAGAACTTCCAAGGGACAGAGAGGTCCCCGGGACTGGAGGGGCCTCCAGGAGTTCCCTGGGATCCTGGTGACAGGAGCTATGGGTTAACCGGTTCAGCAGCACCCAGTAGCTCCATAGGTGGATCTTTGGAAGGGAAATTGYGCCTGAAAAATTAATGTAAACCTCCTTCCCAGTTTAAACCAGACATT
This sequence comes from Malurus melanocephalus, assembly GCF_030028575.1. Classification (NCBI taxonomy): domain Eukaryota; kingdom Metazoa; phylum Chordata; class Aves; order Passeriformes; family Maluridae; genus Malurus; species Malurus melanocephalus. The sequence goes on from NW_026623246.1 coordinate 2,929,908, forward strand.
GGTTGCCAGCGTGTGGTTCTTATTCAGATTTCACTGCTGGGAAACTATTAATCTCTACAGTCATGTCCATTTACTGTGACACTTGTTTTAGCCCGGGACAAAGAATGTGTTTGATAAAATGAGGGCAATATCTTTTTCGTTTATAGAGGCAATTAGCTACACACTCTCTGTTGTCAGAGCGACACAGCATCAATCACGGGCAGAGATCGGTTTCTTTAAAAGTTAAATTTCCTGCTGTTGGCCCTGCCAGTGTGTTAGTCACATGCATTATGTTTACTTTGGGGAGGAAAATGTGTTTCATTCTGTCAAGGGGAACAAAATGCTTTGGATGAGGGCTTCTTTGTCAAGGGAAGACAGAATATGCTGATGCTTTAGATAAAAAGGGGAGATAAGGTACCTGATTTGCTGCTGCCGCTTTAATCGCGGTTATTATGGCTTATTGTGACACGGTCCGCTGAAGTCTATGGGATTGTTGCTTTCTCATGGCACATTTTACCCCTTCAGGATTTCACAGCCACCCGCTCCAATATTAGATTGATCAATAAATCGCCGTGTACTATTTTTGATTCAGTTGTGTGTGAACCCCGGGATGAAATACCGCTTCGCCCCTCCAGCATTTGGCTCTCTTGGGTAATTTCGCGGCGTGCAGATTTTTGCCTATATTTCTAACCTTCCAGTTTTTCCCTTCATGAAAGCCTGCCCGCAAGATAAACACATAAACGCTAAATTTTGGGGATCTTGTCTGTCCGAGCGAGCCCCAGCGCTAATTTCTTGTCTAATCCGCGGAAACTTCAAGCGAGGAAAAAAAGAAAGAAAAA
>NW_026623246.1:2930731-2931700 GCF_030028575.1 Malurus melanocephalus
AAAAACAGGCGATGAAGGGTAGAGGACATGTCAGTCCCTTCCTCGCCCTGGTTCAGAGCTCGGCTGGGCTATTTCGCTCCGAAGAGCTGGCGGGGCAGGTCGTGGCCACACCGCGCAGCGCCATCCGCCATCCCTCAGCTCCTCTGCGCGAGGAGAGGGGAGGGAAGGGGGGCGCAGGAAACTGATTTGATTTTTAGAACAGAAAACATTTTCCTGCTATTCGGCCCGGCTCGGTGTAGGCTCGGGGTCTCCAGCCACCGTGAGGGCGCAAACGCTGCGCGCTGGAGCCACCCCGCCGCCACCGCCGTGCGCGGAGCTCACAAATCACSGCTTAAAAACACGAGAGGGAAACCTCGTCGTGCTTAATGGTCTGTGTGGAGTAGCTCTAGTACAGATTTGTCTTCATTAGYTTSCATCACCACCAGCCCCCCAAAAAAMCCATCCCCCGTCTGGAAACGTGAGTAATTCAGCCCTGGATTTTCAGCACAACGATCGCGCTCTCGCGATCCGAGAGACTTTCCCCGGCACCGAGCCTGCCTTTTAGGCTTCAYTTCGGACGGTAAAAGAGGTGCGGATAGGGGTGTCCCTTGTCCCGCCGCCGCGTCCGCTRAGCCTGAGCGGAGCTGCGAGGCCCGGCCGGTCCCGTCACGGGCACCGCGCCCTGCACGATGAAGTCCCTCGGGGGCTCAGCGCCGGCCCTGCTCTGGGAGGACACTCCGCTCTGTCACCGAGCCTTGTCGGTAACCCCAAATGTCCGAGTAAAATCATTGCACGGTGATGCTCGTGAATAGGCAGGGGTCCACAGAAAGGCCGGCCCCTTCATCCCCCGCTGCCCCGGGGACGGGGAGACGGAGCTGCAGGGCACTTGTGGGGAGTTGAAAAACGCCGTGTAAAGGGAGAATAAGGGAGACATGTCCACCCCGGCCCCTTTCCCTTTTTCTTTCTTTTTTTTTTTTTTTTTTTTTTTTT
>NW_026623246.1:2932863-2948904 GCF_030028575.1 Malurus melanocephalus
CCGCCTTTGTTCCCCCGGCGGCCGGAGACGCTGCGCTCTACCGGGAGCTCCCGCGGGGCCCCCACGCAGGTGCGGGGCCGGGATCGCCGCCGCCTCTCGGCCGAGCGCAGTGCCCGCCGCGTCCCCGCTGCCCCGCAGCCGCGGTCAGCCCCCGCCGTGCCCGTGGATGTGCGGGCGGACGGGAGCGCCGTGCGTTTCCCTTCTCCCGGCCGATCTGCCGCTACACGCAGGGCTCGGCCGGGCCCGGGTTTACGGCTCCGAGGGGCCTCCCGGGCGCTCCGTCCCGCTCCTCCCTCCGGGGGGCACCGAAGGAGGACACGGGAGAAGCGGGGAGGCTCCCCCAGCCCCGGCTGGGCGCTGCACGTTACCGGCGCCCTGCCTTTGTTTGGACTCCCCGACCAGTTCGATCGCCTCTCCCTCGTAATTTGAAATATAATCAGAATGGTTTTTGCTTAAGAGCTAAATAAATTAAAATAATAATAATTTCAATGTGACGTGACACTTATTTTTTTCCCAGGTATAGTTAGAATAAAGCAGTCATTAATTGAAGCCAAGACATCTCCGTATAAAGATTGTATCTATATATGCGGCGGCTGCGAGTCACTGGGTGTATTAGCAAGTGTGTAATTGAACATTTAGATAATCATTGGGTTTGCTTGTGTGTCTGTGTTTTAACCAGAAAGCATTACATTCATTTGGTGGGATTGCCAGGGTCCTAATTATTTATATTTCTGGTCAGTGAATAAATAAATCCGACCTACTGTGCAAAGTAATAACTCCTAGACAATTCTGAACTTTGATAACTGATCAAAAAATTTCTAACAGAGCAACCTCCCCTCGGAGCCACATTTAGARTGGCATTGGTTAACCGTCTCACCCTGTATCGCAACTCCGTGAGCATTTATTTTACCAAAGATAAGAAGGAGCCAACACAGCTCTAAGGCACACTGGCCCAAGGCTGGACTGTGTTTTCGGTGTCGGGWCACTGAGACGGGTTTGAAGATGGTCAAATTGCGATGGCCACCGACTCTGGCTAMGGCTGCTCCACCGGGAAAGGTCGGTCACCGGCTCTGAGACTTTGCCCTGCTCTGCCAAATATCCTGCCTATTTACCCTTTCTCTCTCAATTTTGCGAGAAATTGACATTTTTCAGAAACAGTCGGTCTTCCCAACAGACACCCATACAACCCCTCTGCTGCTTGTTCAGGCTGGTTTGTAGATTCTTCCTTACACTTTTACATGTCACCCTTTTTCCCCTCATCCTTACCGTACTTTTCCTGAGAAACTGGGATATAAAACGTGTAGAAAAGGAGAATAGAATCTTATCTAATTAGTTGTTCATATCAAGAAGTCAAATATCCTCGTTATTAAGTTATTCCTGCACCATGCACCTATTCCCACTCCGGCTCGGGGCGAGATCTGCAGGTCCCAAAAATATCTTTCCTCATATTCGGTGTTCCGTCAGCCGCCAGATTTTTAGTCTGTAAAGTTAATTTTCTTTTCTTAAATGCTACCTAAAATCTTAACGCTATTTCTTACTCTGTTTGGGGGCTTTTAGCAATTAAAGGGGCATAAAGGAGTAATTTCTTCCCTCTCTCTTTCTTTTTTTTTTTCTTAGAATTGGTATTTTCCCACTATAATTTAGAATGAAATGGGATTTTTAAAAGATCCAGAGTTCTAATCTCGGTTGATGTTTTGGTGTATTCACGGTAATGAGTCCTATTCCCTCGGGTCATGAAGCCCCCAAATGTCAATCAACCAAACTGATTCAGAAATGCCATTGTTCGACTCCTACGTCACTCGCCTTCCTCTCATTTTACTTAACAATACCGGAGTTCTCTGATCACTCATTCGGAATATGGGCATTATCTGTGGAAAATGCACAAAGTGTCTTGATCTTTGGCTGGCAGATACTGCTGGAGGGTTTCCGCCGAGCAGACGGTGCGTGTTTATACTTCTGCACCCTGGACTTTATTACAGCTCGGAGGAGCCAATGAATATCTTGAAAGCAAACCGTGCCATAAATCCGTCAAAAATTAATTTGTCTGAGGAGATGTTACATTTCTATTTCCGCGACCAGAGCCGGCCCCGGCACGGGCTGCGGCCCCGCTCCGCGCTCCGCGCAGCGCCGCTCCGCGCAGTCCCCKCCGGAGCGGGCTCCGTCTCCCCACCGAGGGGCCGGGTGTCCCGCCGCGCTGGACACGCGTGGGAGCTGCCCCCAACCCGCCGCACAGCAGCACAGAGCTCATGGACAACGGGAAGGGGCTTCTGAGGTCGCGTGTCCCCGTGGGAAACGCCATCCGCTCTCAAATGAGGGTGAAACAACCTTCCCCAGAGCAGGGCGTGGAAATGCCCCATTTCGGACTCTTCCGCAGTGCGTGGGGACATCCCCCAGCCACTTCCCGCCAGCCCCCGGCGCTCCCCGCGGCCGGCAGAGCTGCGGTCCCTGCTARGAAGGGAGCCGACGGCGTTGCTTTTGCGGATCTCCCAGTTCTCGATCCCAACGGCGTGTCCTCGGGAGGTGAGGGAGGACACGGAGGGCGGAGAGCCCTGCCTGCCCGGAGCCTCGCAGCGAGCCCACGGAGAGGAATTAGTGCTATCCCTCACCCAGCCCGAGCACGGGCTCGCCGCTGGCTGCAAGGCGTGAACGTCGCCTTCATTTAAAATTAGTGGCATAAGCTCCCCAGCCCCCAGCCTCAGCATTTAAAGTGCCTTTTGTCTCTTCATTTCACTTAAGCAAGGTTTTTGTTGCCGGTTGCCAAGTTCTATTAATGCAGAATTTAATCGGGAAGCGCTTTTCCCCGGTCCCAGCAAGACGGGAACAGCAGATTCTGAGGCCTGAAACGGTACAAAACAGATCCCTCGGTGATTACTGCTAATACCCTACAATTTAATGTCGTCTTTAGTAAAAACCACTTATGTGGCAGCAACTTTTTGCGCTCAAAAGAAAAACTGGTCCTTTATGTCCTTTTCTCTCGAGCACGCAGCAATCACGCCCGACACTGGAATACGAAACCGAAAAGGTTTTCTCTAAAGAGAAGGGCCTTAATTACTAGATTCCGTGTACAACTAATCCAAAGGCACACTTAAAAGGAAATTTAATAGCGCCAGTTTCTATTTCACTCTGACTCGCATGTGTCCTCTGGCTGGATGCTCCCAACCCACCTCTCCCAGCGCGGAGCCTGAGGACTTCCCTCTCCATTTTGTTCGGGATCTGTTGGTTTTTCTCAATATCCCCTTCTCCCTGTAGTGGGAATAAATGGAAAGCCTTCCTCGGGATTAAACCCTTAGATTTTCCCCTTTGCTAACCAGTAAAGAGAGAGAGAGGGAAGAGAGGAAATGAAATTGTTATGGAGATTACAGTGTATGTCACCGGCTCTTTGGCCAGTCCTCGGGTTTTGTCGCCGAACGGTTAAGTGCAAACTTGTATTTCCCTTCACAAGAATGGACAATTTTTCTCGCTTGTTTGCAGTTTTCCAAAGTTCTACACACAAATCAGTGAACCTTAAGAGACCCTTTCACTCTTTTATTGTGAATATTTGTCAGTGCTCGGGGGCAGTGATTGCAGTGACAGGTGAATCCAGGGGCCCAGCGATGGCGTCCCAACTTCATAGGTTTGCGAATGTAAAAGACTACCGGCCCTTTCACTCGGGACGTGGCAGTCAACAGGTTCGCATTTTCTGGGATGTAATTCCTGTTTCCTGCAGCCGAACGGCAGCGGGGCAAACCAGAGCCCGCGGCCGCTGCCCTGCCAAGCCTCAGACCCAGCTACCGCAGCCTTTTGCCGGGCGGCCACCCCGGCATCCCGGTGGAATAAGGGGAGGGAGGTGGCCCGGAGGATGCGGGAGGAMCCTCGCCTGGCAGCCCCACATGACGCCCGGCCACCTTCTCTCCCAAGTCCAGYGCCCAGGCGGGCTCCCGCAGGCTCTCACTCTTCCTCTGCCCCCTCTTTAATTTTCATTCCGCCTTTTAATTATTAATTAAAGCCGAGAAGGGCTGTGGCTGGGGGAGGAGGGGGAGGTCTGCAGGGAAGAAAGGGAAGAGTGGGCCGGGGGCAGCGGTGGGAGCGGAGGGTGGCTGGGGCGCAGCTTTGTGTGCCGCCGTAATTGGCCTGGCCACAGAGGAGCTGCCGCGGGGCCGCCCGGACCCGCTCCCCTCCMGCCCCAGCCCCAGCCCTGCCCGTCCCGGGCTCCGGCTGCAGGACCCCCTCGSCGCCCCCCGCCAGGCGCCCCGGTGMGCAGCTCTGCCGCGGGTGGCAGCCGCTGCCGGGGGGCCTCTCCTGTCCCGAGCCCCGGAGCCAGGCTTGATATTTAATCCGTCTCTCTTCGGACAAAGACCCATCTTTTTACCACGGAGAAACGCCACTGAGATGCTGCTAACCTCTAGGGTTATATCCCAAACCGACCCAACAGCTTGAAAGATGCTTTCCCGGCCTCTTCTAACCTGAACAAAAAGGATCTGGGAAAAAATCGCGCTTTTTTTTTTTTTCTTTTTTTTTTTTTTTTCCTTTTTTTTCACCACAACAAAGAATTCCTAATCATTTCATCTTGGGGGTGAATTTTTACTCCCGTGTCCACTCAGGGTATTGAAATCGATCGCTGCAATATTTAATATATTACTGTCTTAGAGTCCTCTCTCTCCGTAAGGCTAGGTTTATTTCTTGTCTGACTATGTCCCCTCCTATAATAGCACATTCTGTACATCTGTCTGCGGTGTAAAGTAATCGTAGTCTTCATTAAATACACAGTCATTAAAGGCTGCGGTCAGTTTTCTAATTATGTGGAAAATCAAACGCCGGGTAAATAAAGGCATATTAACAGAATAATCTCCCAATAAATTCACAGGCACTTGAACAACAAACTCAACAAATATCTGAAGGCATAAATACAACATTGGAACTAACTATTTTTTAATTATGTGAGGTTTATATAATGTACCCTTCATTTTTTGTTTAACTTTCCTGTAGTGACCTGTCCCATAACCTTGTAATCCACTGTGGGATATTTCTTTGTGGCCTCTTTCCTTTTGTTRTGCCCCCACAGGTTTCCAGCTTAGATGCCTTTTTTTTTTCTCTTGGTAAATGCGTCTTTAAAAAATATTTGACCTGTTTGACTTAGAGACGTGCATAGACATCTGTGGATTGGGTTAGGCTTAGAGTTTCTACGTGATTTCATGATCTTTGTAAAGCAACACCTGAAAATTAAAAATAATAGCCATTCGACGTTGGGGAAAATWGTTCCATTAGCAGCGTTTGTAAATGTCAATGACTCTTGCGTATGAGTTGATTTTCTTTTCTTAAGTACACATAAATACAGAGTTTAATGATCTCTTTGAGACTCCATCCTCGTTTATAGCATATGTCCGGCACAACCAAGCTTTTGCCATCCCAGTTTGCTATAACTGGATGTCGTTGGACAATTCCTGGGAAAACCAGGGAGTTAGCCAAACGATCTGTAGCACCTTGACAGAAAGTGTGGGATAGGGAGCGGGCTTCGGAACTTTGGTTTTCCCGCTTCCCGGGAAGCGAGAGAGGCTCCTTAGAATACGCTGCCATCACAGCCGGAGTTTGGGGGAATTAAGCTTTAGCCCTTTATCATGGACCAGCTCTCCTCGCCGGGAGCCAGAGAGTTGTTTTTTCAGGCTGAGCTTTGCAGGTACTGGCGAGCGAAGTCATTACAAAATAGAGATAAACACGGAGCAAGAGCGCTACTGCTTCTCCATGTCCGTCAGTGGAGAGAGTCCTCCTGAACTCGGTGATGCTCGCGAGGAAACCCTGGGCACCTTAGCGGGCAGAGCCAGTTAGTCTCATTGGAAAACCCTTTTTCTTTCAGCATGCAAGCGTTCCTCTTMAGAAATTTTGGGCGGATAGAAACAAAAATGTTAATCGCTATCATGCCTATGCAAAGCTATTAACACTATTGATTCTTAACTTTCTCAGCGAAGACAAATTCACCATATGTCGATGTGTAAACACTTTGGAATAAAATTAAAACCAGTTCTGTGCAATTGTCACTGTGCTTGATTCTAATACAAACTATCAGATGTTTATGCAGTTCGTCTTTCTAAATGATCAGATGCCATCGGCGTTGATAAACCAAACACAAGCAGTAAATTCTGCATGGAGTGCGGCTCCGGCTCGCAGGTTTTGTGAAGCCGGAGCAGCTCGCACGAAGCCGCAGCAAAATCATCCGGTACTTTTGTGCCCGCGTTGGGGCTGGGAGCCGCTGAACTCTCAGTTACCCTCTGGAGCTTTTGCCTAAACTCGGTGTCATCCGTCTCCTGCGGAAAACGGGAGGAACAAATGCAGCGACACGGCAGGAGCTGGCAGAGGAGCCGGGCTCGGGGTTGGAGCATTCCCGGGAAGCCTCGCCGCATCTGTGCGCGGGTGTTTACAGAGGGGAGGGAGAGAGGGAGGCAGAAAGGCCTCGGGAAAGGCAGGAGACTCTTTTAAGTCCGCTGATGAGGAATTGCTGCCGGGTATACTCCTCTTTGCCCCACGAGCAATGCAAACACGCACATAAAGATTCCCAACTTTCATGTGTGTTTTAGAAAGTTCACCTACTTTCAAGCCTGTTTCAGAAGCCCGGGTTTCCGGAACGGAACAAACACCGCCAAGTACTTTGCGTGGAGGGCAAGAGATATCAGCGATTATCTGGAGAGGCTTTCTATTTATCGGCCTCTACGCAGCTAGATAGGGAAATACGAATGTTCACGGGCTTGATGAATGGCAGGACTTGTGTAGAATGGCTGCGTTTTACGGGCCCCTTTACGGGGAAAGGATACAGAAATCATAATGAAATTAATGAGATTTTATTAGCAAAATTTGCAAACCCCAGGTAACCATTTATAAACTTACTCTAAAATGTAAGAGAGAGTGCGAGATCACAGCCGGGGAGATCAGACATTATTTTATATGGCGTATTAAACACCGTTCGCTCTTTTCTTCTACTACATCATTTTGCATGAACATCTTTTTCCCTCCGGCGAACTTAGCCAGATTTTGACGAGGATGATTATGTCATAGCGGGAAACAACTTGAAAATCCTTCTTCTGGTTATAATGTGCTGCTTCAAACATCTGCAACAGACACAGTAAAGTTTTTCAAACTGTCTGGAAAACAGTATGTGGAATAGCATTCTACTGCTATTTACCCTTATCAAAATATCATGTCCACGAAAATGGAAACGAGCTTTTCCGAAAGAGAACAAACCTTTTCCTTGCTTTCTTTTTTTTTCTTTCTTTTTAGTTTTTTTTTTAAACTTTTTTTTTTCCCCGTGCACTATACTAGATAACAATTCTACGTTTGTTATTGTCCCGGGCAGTTTACCCCTGAATCTCGCAAACACAAAAGCATCGCGGGTAAATATAAAACATATGTTCGCACAGGTTATGTGGCAGCTTTAACACTCGCAGCCCCATTCACACGCATCTCCACAAGCGCACAAAGACCCTAAAAATCCTAGCAAAAGCGCTGCTCCCGGGGCAGCCGGGCGAGAGGTGGTCCAGGAGAGCGGGGGGCTTTGCTCCGGGAGCAACACCAACCTACAACAAACAACCGGGAGGTCGGAGAGGGTGTGTCCGGGACCGAGCAGTTCCTCGGCCGGCGASGGGATGGTGGTCGGCCCTGCCGCTCCGCCGGGCGCTGCTGATGCGKCGGCCCCGCGTTTCGCCATCACCAGCTGCTTTTCCAAGGCTGTTTGTTTGTTAGTTTATTTTTTTTTTTTCCCCGGGAAGGTAGAGAAAGGGGAATGACAAGATGAAATATAATACAGAGATGTGAAGTAACCCGAGTGGCAGCTGAAGACGAGGTCTCAGCCGGGACGTGTTWCCCAGCTAAACTCTCGGCTGCTCTTTGGGGAAAACCAAATGCGGGTTGATGGAAACATCCTGTTTTGAGGGAAATGGACTGTWCAGCCCTATCTAGCAGCTCCGACACTACTAATCAGCCTGGAAAAGCGCTGCGAGCACAAGTCCCGGGGAAGAGGGAGCCGTGCATCTGACACGATTGCAATTCAATCTCGATCCTGAAAGGGAGTTTGGAAAATCGCTGAGCTCGGACTGCGGCGGGCCCTCCGCGGCTCAGCCCGCCGGGAGACCCGCGCCTTCCTCTGCCTGCAGCAGGGGCAGAGCCCCGAGCCGCAGAGGGGAAGGCAACAGATGTGGGCTGTGCAGAAATCCGTGGAACAAGTGCTCTAAACCCAAGGGGATTTCTCCTAATAGCGAAATCAGAGGAGGAGAGATTTCAGGAAAGAGAATAGCCCAATATAAGTTTCTGGAGTAGAATTTACATTTCATCGTGATTTGTATGTTACAATATACAGACGCGTGCACACGGGAGGGGTCTGGGTGCCAGCGGCGGGGGAGACCCCGCGTCCCGGTCCTTCTGACCGCCGATAGCATCGGCGTGCCTCTCCCCACGGCCGGGAAGGGGGGCCACGGTGTGGAGTTTGGGGAAGTTCATTGCGATCCCCTATTGCCATCCCCTCCCCCGCCCCTCCGGGACGAGGGAGAAGGGACTGGAGGTGCTGGCTCCTGTTTATTTGTCTAAGGGGAACGGCGGCGTGGGAGGCCGAGGGCCGCCTTGGAGCCCCCCTCTCCATGCGGACGTGCCGTTCGGCGGGCAGGGGCACCCGCGCTGCGGGCCGGGGCGGTGCGGGGCAGGCGGGCAGAGGCACCCGGGACAGCGCGGCCGCGAACAAAGGCCGGGAGCGGCTCTTGCACGTGTGCGCTGCCGCGGCGGGGCCGGCGGGCTCGGCCGTGAGCAGGGAGGGTCCGGYCGCGCCGCTGCTCCCCGAGCTGTCGGGCAGGAAGAGGGGTTCACCCCGGGCCGGGGTCCCGGCGCGTCCCCCGCCGAGGGACGAAGCTTCAGCAGGGTCTGCCTGCGGGACGTCCATGTCCGGCCCCACCGCCCAAAGGTCACCGCGGCTGGTCCGGCTTCTCGCTACGGGCCACATTAGCGGAGCGGCCATTTACTGCCCCAGGATTGCAGCGCGGCCCGGGTTAGCCCATAAAGCCATTCACACTCAACAATGGGGATTTTCTCAACAATTAACAAGAAACAACATAATAAATCCATTTACAAAGCCCTCGCTATTTACTATAAATTAGCCACTCTTTAAGAGACCGGTGCGTAATTTCACACGCTTTACAGCCTCTGCTACATCTTAGACGCAAGAGCAAACAGCCTCGTTGGACCTTCTGCGCTGACCCCGCTCCCCGTCCACTCCCGGGCCGGCTCCGCGGGGGCGGACAGCGAACGGCCGAGCCCGGAGCCCCTGGCCTCCCCCGGCCGCTTCCTGGCCCGGAGCCCGGCATCTGCCCCGAGGGCCCCGCCGAATCACCGCGGGCTTGTCCCCTGGCTCGTCCCCAGCGCGGAGCGGGCAGGGCGGGAGGCGGCGGAGCCGCGCCACGGGAAAGCCCGGGAAGATGGACGCCCCGGCGGAGGAGCCGGAGGGGGGAGCGGGGTGGGAGCCACGGCCCCGCTTAGGAGCGGGAGCCCCCGGGGGCCGCCGCGCCGCCCCCGCCGCCCGCGGGAGCCGCTCCGGGAGCGGGGGAGCCRGGCCAGGGAGCCTGGCTGGGAGCGAGGGAGCCGGCCCGGGGAGGTGGGCCAGGGAGCCGGGGAGGCTCCGCGGCGCCGGGCAAGATGGCGGCCCGAGGCGCGCTATGCCCCGGGCCCGCCGCGCTTGGGCAGCCCCGCCGCTCGGGGGCCCCGGCTGCTCTCCCGCATTTTTTTTTTTTTAACCTCCCTTTTTCCTTTTTTTATTTTTTTTTTTTGGGTTTTTTTTTTTTTTTTTTTTCCTTTTTCTGATTTCTAGGCGGCGGCAACGCGCTGAGCGGGAGCGGGGCCGGCGGCGCTCCCGCCATCCTCCCCCCTGTTTACAAACACAGCTGTTGCCGTGTATTTGCAATGCTAGGGGTAAAGCCACCAGCAGCGAGGAGCAAACGAGAGATGGTGCGGGAGAGGGGTCCTCGGCATCTGGAAAGGACAGGGCGCCTTGTTTTTGAAACTGTCAATTCCCTCAACCCCTATTGTGAGCGCCTCATGCAAAACATCTCGGGCCTTTTAAAGCGGGGGCTTGTGAGGCCGCCTCGGAGAGAAAGGGAGAGGGGGAGAGAGAGGGGCCTAGGGCACGGGAAATAATTATATCAGCGCAGTGAAAAAATGCAACGTGTAAGGCCTAAACCCGGCTTGCTGTCCTTTCCCGAAAGGTTTTTGCGCAGGCCGGAGCTGTTAGWCCGCGGCTTGCAGGGCCAAAAACCGGGGGAATGGGTGAAGTCTGCAAGCGTGACTTCGGGAAGGTGGCTCCCAAAGGCTCCCTCCTGATTTTGCTAGCCAAGGCTTTTCATTTTCAGGCGCTCGCCCTCCTTTTGTGCTTCCAAGCTGACCAAATAGATCCCAGGATGAACCATTACATATTCTTCGCAGCAATCCTCTTAACCATAAAAACCACAATTAACAAGGTTATCCGTGTTTCATGTTCTCTAACATACTGCATATGTAGAATATTTTCCTGCAGATTACCGCCGTGTGTCAAAAATGCCACTTTTTTTACCCTTTTCTGTCTCAACCACTCGCACGTGTGAACAGTGACAAACACAAACATGATAACATTGCTCTCATTTCTGCAGAAACTTTAATTTATTGGCAACTAAATCTGTTAGAGTAAAAGGGATCAGAGACCACTTAAAAAATCACCATGTGAATTGATTAAACAGCAAACTTCATACAACATCTACCACTATTTTGCATTATTGCTAGTAGTGGCATTTTAAGTAAACAACCAGTAAAGAGATTATTCAACTGTAGTCAAGTAAGTGTAGCTTATAGAACAATCACTTTTTAAAGTAAATTGCTGTAAACGGCAAGTTACATCTTTTAAGGCAATATACCTCGTTGCTGAAGGCATTACACGTGTTCCCTTTTTAATGTTCTAGAGAATTAAACAGAGTCCAAAACTTTCTTTTGTCTTCCATCTGGCAGCAGAAATCTTCCCAATAAATTTACCAGTGAACTCTATTTGTGGTAAACACCTACAGAGTATAGTCCTTTCAGTAAATGYGCTTCCTCAAATGCGTTTTTCTCTAGAAAATCTGTTGATTTTTGTGTACACCAGGAATTGGAAAATGATGGCGATTACTGACACATCTTACGTTTTATCTCATGTAAGCACCACAACAAAATGGTAGCCTGTCTCCCTTGGAAAACMTTGGGTTTTCCTCATTATTAGAACTTACCTTTATGGGAGAAAATAGGGGGTTTTTATGTAATTCAATGATGCGACTTTGCATGTTTGAGTATGAAATTATAATGAACTCTGATTGCAATAATAATTACAATGTCGTCAGAAACAGTTGCGAAACTACCAGAATTGGACAGAATACCACTCCCCCCTCCCTTTTCTTTTTCCCTGGTGAGTTATTGTACCTGGCTAATTTCTCCAGTGGTAGTAAAAACACGAATGTCCCTGCTAGTGGCTTGCACTAAACTGAGGTGTGCACGTGTGAAAATTATTTGGCTGTTTAACTCCTTGCCGTTTGCTGCTGCCTGGATGGAGGGGAGACCAGTGGGGCAGCCTGCTGGGGATGCCCGGGGGTGCCTGGAGCTCCCGGGCCGCTGGCAGGCCTGGGCGCCATATTTCACGTCCTCAACTCTGCAGAGCCTATTTGGTATAAATTTATGCTTCTACCTTCCCCTCCCCACCCCCACCCCGACCCGGATTATTTTGGAACCTGAAAAGGCACCTCTGTAATTTACAATTCCTGGCCAAATCAGCATATCTCTAATTGGGAATAAACAGGGTCAAGGGACAGAGTTACTTTGAAAGTGATACGTTGTTTAACTGATAGGCAAAATTTTAGGCTTCGAGTTTGCATATTGCACTTTTGCAGCTTTTGGCTCTTTTTTTTTATTATTTTTTTATTTTTTTTTGGTCAAGGGAAGACCTTTGTCAGGCAGACCCGGTTTATAACAGAGTGGGGGGCTTTCCTGAGCAGTACATTTTGTACATACTTACAATTCTCTGGAAATAAGGCTGTAATCTGTGCAGCTCTAAACACACGAATGTAAACATTCATCTCAGAACAACTTCAGTAAGCAGATTTTTCATGACCATCGTAATTTCAGCAGAGCGGTTAAGTATGCAATGCACCTTTTGCAATTGGCAGCTTAAAGTGATGTGTGTGCGTGTGCGTGTGTGTGTGCGTGTGCGTGCAGGGGGGAAGGGTAACTCCACTGAAAGGCAATTGTTTACTCTTTCTAAATATATTTGGCTGCAGGTATTCTTAGACTAGGCATTTTACAATGAGAGGAAAACTCCGGTGTGGATATAGTAAACAGAGCTGAAATCAGTTAGTGACTGCTTGGAATATTTGGAGACACAAGGCTTTAGGACAGGGCATCACAAAAGGCAGGAATTAAAAAACTGAAACCCAGGCAGTGGATTGCCAGCAGAAATGTTGACTTTGAGTCACACAGTAAACATTACATTGTTGCTTTGTTTTCCTTTTTTTGATTTACGATAAATTATTCTCCCGGGATTGATCGATGAGTGGAATCCTTAAAATTTAATTTGTGAATGATCTAGTATAAATAAAATGCTAATCCAAAGAAAGAAACCAGCAATTATTCATCCTAAACTCTGCTGATTCAGCAACTCAATTATTATTGCCTTTCTCAAGCTGCAAACTTCTCAGGCTGTTTTCAGAGTTGCTGCACCCGTCCTTCCCCCACAAGAGATACCTTCCCCCGTCCTCAGCCTCAGCTCTGCCTCCACCTCGGCCTCCAGCCTTTCTCTCTTTTTTTTTTTTTTCCTTCTTCCCTTTCTTTTGCAGAGGTTGTGGGGGGGAGGGAGGGAGTGAAACAGTTAACCTCTTGAAGCGTATTTCCTCCAAATAAAAACAGAGAACTTACAAACGGAGAGGAAACCATAGATAACTCTGCAATAATTCAAAGTGTTTGGAATCAGGATTTTTTAAASAGTGTTTTTAATTGAAAATAAAGCTAAAGCATGCTTTTCAACAGTGCAAATTTCCATAATTTTGATTTACTGCTTCCATCATCACAATATATTATACCAGCATGTCTTACCGAGGGCTAGACTCTAGAAGTCTGCCTATTCGACTATTTTGATATTAAGTGCAAATATAGATAATTGCCTCTGATTGTCACGTGCARTAGAAATGTTTCTGCTACATAGAGAGGATGGCATGGCAAAAAAAACCCACGACAGCAAATTTCAAGAGATGAGGATAGAACCGGGAAGTGTAACATGGTTGAAACGCCTGAGTTTTGCTGCCAAAAAGCTATGAATAACATGGTCTTCTCATTTTGTGTAATCTTTCCACTTACGGCCTCTCTTTTCACTTTCTGTGTTGTATTTACTGCTTTGCTATTTCCTCCAGCCAGCGTGAGGGGCTGGACCATAAATTGTATGGCTGGCCGGGCAAATATTTTAGTTGCTTTGCAAGTTTGTAAGGGGCATGTTCAGACCACAACTTAAGTATGACATTAGTGGATAACAGTAACCTTATTTAAGACCTCTGGGTGAAACAAAAAGGCTTCCCAATTGCAAAGAGTGGCTGTACAAGTAAAAAGACACCCTTTTACCAAAAATAGAATTCCACATTTATTTACTGGTTTCAAATGAGGCAGCTTTTCCCAGCCCTGGGGTCACAGGCAGACCCTAGGCTTTTCCAAACCGGAGAAAAAGAGTAAGTGCAACTGCTCTTCGAAAAAGACACCCCTGCACCCGAAAACAAAGCTCCCGAAAAGTAGACTGCTGCCACATTGAATTATAGTGAACCCTTACTGTGCAACCATGTAACTTAACAAACTTTAACTGAATTAACAGTTAGACTTCCATTTTCAAAATCTAGTGCATAAATTTAATGGCTCATTCTAATATTTATTATTCAACCTTTTGACATTTATTTGCAGCAGTTGAATTGAGGTACTGGTGCATTATTAGCATTCAAACAGTAAAGTGTTCCAGCTCTACCATAATAACTGAGTTCAACTTGAGTCTTTAGCCTGAAGTACTCTGTGGAATGTAACATAATAAAAAAAACAAAACCAAAACCAAAAACAAAAAACAAAAAACAATGCAACAGAACAAAAAAAAATCCCCAACAACCAAAAAAACCCCACCAAAACCCCAAAATAAGAAACCCCCACTGTTGTAATGGTAAATGAAATAGTAATCCAGTTTCTGTCTTCACAATGTGATAAAACAGGATTCCAAAAGTGTGTATAGCATTATGCTGCAGAGTTTAAAAAAAAAAAAAAGTAAGAAAGTTAAAGGTGGTTCAAGAAAATATTTTCCAAACTACTTTATTAATTAAATTTCCTGAATTTGTGGCTAGGTGGAAGAGGTATTGCAGAACCGCCCAGCTGCCATTTCCATACAGGATGGGCCTTGTGAGGTGGTTGGGAATCCTTAGTGGTGTTTAAGGAATAAGCTGGCAACAAATCCCCATCATTGCCAATAATTAGTGATGGTGGACAGGGAAAATTTGCCATGAAATTAAATGGCCTTTTCACTGCTGATGCTACATTGCTGGCTACCCTTTTGCGTCTATTGTTAACTGTAAAATCATCCAGTGTTCCTTCATGTGTCTCGATTTTACCTGTAGGACGTGGGCTTCGAGCTGATTTCAAATTTGGTTTGACTGGAGGAGTCTGCAGTACAGGTCGCTTTCCCAAAACCAGTGTCCTGTAATTTTTTCTCACCCTTGCTCCAAATTTATACTCCCCATCCTCAGGTTTTGGAGTACCTAAAGTGCATGAGAGGACCTGACTCTGAGTCAGCGGGTTTAAGGAAGTGGTTTCTTTCTCAGTGCATGCAGAATCTTCCTTGGCTGTTAATAAAGCGTCCTGGTTATTACTCTCAGTCACACCGTAAAACTCATCCTTAGTATCATTGCACTCACACTTTAGCTTATGTGTTGTAAGATCAGGCTCATACTCGTCGTTCGCACTGCTGTCCTCTATTTTGATTTTAATGCTGTGCAGGAATGGCAATGCCTTATTGCCTGTATCAGTGCACTGGAGCTCAGCTGCTGCTGCTGCCCCTGGAGAAGCAGCATCCTCCGCAGGATCAGTTTGTAAAGAGGGCAAATCCGTGGCAAATTCAATACAATGAGGGATTTTGGAATCTTCCTCTGATTTTGCTGCCGCTGATGAAGAATCATTATTTAAGAACCTAGCAGCTATTGTATTGTTATCTGCACGGTGTGTAGTAGTTGCTTGAAGGCATTTCCTTGCCTCTCTGAGTATTCTTTGTTGTGGAAATGCATTGTTTGTCTTTGGGCTAGGTGAAGAGGCCCCCTTTGCAACACAGTTAATTGTTAGGTCAGTACTCTTGGCATTATTGGAAAAGTCAGAGTGTGGGAATGTGAGTTCGGATACCCTATCATCTCTTATCTCCGCGAAGCAGTTGCCTAGGCCGCCGGAGCAGCGCAGCGCCGGGGCGGCGGGAGCCCAGCCGGGGCGGCCCCACTCCTCCGGCAGCTCCGGCTTGACTCCGCCGGGAGCGCCGCGGAGGGCGGGCAGCCCGCCGGGCTCCGCCGGGGCCGGGGGCCGGGAGGCGGCGGCGGCCGCCAGATGGTACAAGAAGTTGGCGTGGACCACGGGCGGGCTGCAGAAGCTGGTGCGCCTGAAGCGGATGCTCTGCACCGAAACCTGGCTGGAGACCGAGCTGGAGTCGGAGTCCGAGGTGCTGTCCTCCTCCTCCTCCTCTTCCTCCTCCTCTTCCTCCTCCTCCTCCTCCTCCTCCTCCGAGCTGCCCTCACTGGAGTCCGAGGCGCCGCTGCCCTCCTCGTCCTCCTCCTCCTCGTCCTCCTCCTCCGAGCTGCCCTCGCTGGAGCTGGAGAGGCTGGAGCCGCAGTCCGAGTCGTGGGCGGCGCGGCCCGAGCAGCAGCTGGACTCCGAGTCGCTGCTGCCGCTCTCGGGGAAGGCGGGCGGCCCGAAGCCGCGGGGCAGAGGCAGCGACAGCCGCGGGGCGCCGCGGGGCCGGCAGGGCCGGGGCAGGGCCAGAGGCCGACG
>NW_026623246.1:2949019-2954393 GCF_030028575.1 Malurus melanocephalus
CGGCGGGAGCGCAGGGGCACGCAGCCGCCCACCGCCGGCGCCGTTTCATAGTTTACGGGGGATTTGCAAGGCGCCCGAGCTATTTCTGGGTAGCTGTGGCCAGTGTATTTACTAAAAATGTGAGGTAGATGAGCGGCCGGTAGCAAGGCTGTGTCCCCTGGGCGCAGAGCTTTCCTCCGGACGGGCAGCAGCGGCCGAGGAGAGTCGCTCAGACCCAGCCAAAGTTTGTTCTCCTTCCAGAAGCCGGAGAAGGGGTCGGCGGGAGAGAGCTCCGTTCGGAGATCGGTGGCAGACAGCGCCCGGCTTAGTTTCCTCCGTTTCGTTTTAAGAACCCGTTCGGTTTTGCAGGATGTGTATAGGGCTTCCACGTCCTCTCTGGAGATCAGGGTGCATTTGGCGGCGTGGAAAGCGATGGAGTTGATRGCTTTGAGTTTCCTCAACTCCTCCAAGTCGCAGTGATGCTTTTTTACTTTTAAATGATCCATTCGCTTGTGCACGGTAGTTCGCGGGATGTTTTTGAGCAGGTCTGTAAAAACCTGGGAGAGTGCAAACATTTGCTTTCCTTTAATGATGAGGTAGCCGAGCCTCACACCATCCACCTCTTCAAAACCCGACTTCAGGTCTCCCATTTCGTGAATTAAATTATTCCCAGCATTTGCAGAGAGAGAGAGATGAAGAAAAAAAAAAAGAAAAAAAAAGAAAAAAAAGGAAAAAGCCACACACACACAATCCTCAGCCAGATGCTGTATTTGTCTCAAGGCATCCTGCTAATAAAATATAACAAAGGCTGTTATTCCTGGTGAATGAAGTGCCAAACTTTAGACAAAATTTAAAAAAAAAATAAATTAAAAAATACCGTGAGGCCACAATCAATATATAATCTTAAAAATCGGGCGTGCCAAAGTGTTTCTCTAAGTTGCTGCTGAAGATCAGTACCTGTTCCCTTTCATTCCCTGCTTTTCCATTGGAAACTATGATAATGGAATGTGAAGGGAGGAAGAGAAAAGAAATGCAGCTGCTATTCCCGCCGCTGCTTTAGCTACAAATAAAATGACAGAGTGAAGTGAGCTCGTCCGGAGACACCTTCATCAATTAATTCCCCTAAAGCCAACGCTGATTGGACACTCCTGACAGGTGATGCAATAAAAATTGATATTCCACCCCTTCCCCCAAAAAATCTCCCACTAATTAGCATACCCTTATACTGCCACCTCCCCTCCCAAAGTAAATAATACAGTTAGTATATAAATCTTTCTATTAAACAATCCGAGCTCAAACACACTCAGCCCTCTCAGACTTCCTCGTCGCTAGCTTCGGAGGAAGGATTTGTATGCTTTTTCCCCTTGTCGTTCCGTATATTTTCAGCCTGTTTTGGACAAACGTTGCTCTTTTGTGCATGCCATGAATTTAAAGGACATAAGTCTGATCGTAGCGATGGAAAATCCTTCGGTAACGTAGCCGCTTTAAACTAGCGTTTTATTCTGCATTGTGTGGAAAATGAAGCTTAGCGAAAACGTGCAGCCTGGTATTTCCCCTTCTGAGGCTCCAAAGTTAAATGTTCCGTTGTTAACGAGAGGGAATACTTACATTTTCGAGTTTCTCTTGATTTTCCTCTTCTGCTTAATTAGCTTTTTATAGCCAGGGACTARGGTTATTTTTGCTGTCTGAATATCACGGGCTCCCTCACCGTGATACTATAACACTTTTAACTGAAATTCTGCCTGTAATATTGCAGAAGGGGGGGAGGAGGACGTGCGCTCACGTCAGACCCATAACAAAGCATAGATAAGCCAGAAATGTATACACTTTTCACGATTAACCGTGCTGGATCACGAGCTGGAATGTCCTATAGTCCCAGAGCCCACGTCAGGATTCCTGCGTGCTGATTGCTTCCAGCAGAGAAAGGAGAATGTAAAATATCCAAGGTGCTTCCAAGAGCCTTTACGTAATAACAAAAAAGTGCTGGAACACACAATGTACGATATTGCATCGGGCTAGGATGCTTCTGGCTCGCAGTTTGCATATTCCGCTCGGAGTAGCCCTGCCGAAGCTTTTTGATGCTCCATTTATAGCAGCCCCTTAAAATCAATTTGAAGAAGCAGCCTGAAGATTTAACCTCTTCTTAGGAACGTTAAATTATTCGAGTGTCAAGAACGTGGATTTCGCAAATGTTGCGATAGCTGCCTGCCTCTCCCTTGTCACGTTAAAGTGATGCTTGCGGTTTGCACGTTAGGCGCTGCGAAAAAAAAAATCACCAATCTCTGCCGTGCATCCAGTGTTCCGCTGGATACAAACACCAGCACTTTTATGTATCACTGCACATCCAGAATTAGACACATCCGCGAGATTAATGAGACATCTCATACTGCTGTGACTTGGCAAAAAAAATCGGCGGAAAAAAAAAATAAAAATCTTCAATCCCAAACGTCAATATCCACTCCGCGTGCTGGCAATATGGTGCGCGGAGTTCGTGTTACCCCGTCAGGTACAGCTAAAAGAAAGCGCATAATCACTCTGTCAAAACGCTGCTTTGCATGCCAAGGCGAAATGCAGGCAAGCCCCCAATTTCACAGGAATTCGAGAGAGAAGTGGGAATTTGGAGAAGTGCATCCGGGAATGGAGGAAGTCTATTCAAGGGAGCCTCTAACTCGGAGGGCTGAGATTTGAAAAGTCAGCCCTGGACTACTGTTGCTCTCAGCGCAGATGTAATCGCCGCTGTTCAACTTAATCCATGTGTGTGCGAACCGCGATGCCTAGTTCTTCCCTTTGAAACCTAGGGATAGTATTCCCATCCGAGAAAGCAGAGCTACAGCAAATTACATTTTGTCCCTCGAATTAGAAAAGGATCATTGAGTGGATCTCGTGATATTTCAGCCTTTAAACGTAACCGAGAGGCAGCAGTGAACAATGCCTCGGCACAGCTCAGACCATCCGCGGAGTTCTTCTTCCCCCTCCTCGCATCTGGATCCCCCAGCCTTGCCTTTCTCCTGCTCGCTCGTGTGAGAGGCAAAAAAAGCAAAGTTTCGAGAGAAAACAGCTGCTGGCGCTAAAAAGAAATCATCGTGGTCTTTCTAGAGCTAGAGACAATAAGGTCGTTTAAAAATTCCTCCTGATGTACTTATATGCTGCGAACACCCCCACCCCCTCCCTGCTGCTCTCCTCCCCCTGCTTTAAGGTTAATGCTATGGAGTCAACAGTAAAGGAACAGTAAACTCCGAGAAAGCTGCTAGGAAGACGTTACCCAAAACCTCGATGGGCTGAAAAGTCCTKTATTTGTCAGGTAGTTCAGCTGGGTCGGATTCCTGTGTAAATCCACGCGTGCATTCACACGCAGGGACCCACGGGCACCCAGACCTACACCCACGCGCTGCTGCTGATAGCCTGGCAGTGGGATTCGGCAACTATTTTAAAAATGTCCTTTTTTTTTTTTTTTTTTTTGATTTTTGGTTTTTTTTTTTTTTTTTTTTTTTTGAATTCCGGTGCTACCAAACGTTTAAAACTAGTGACGGCTCTTCGGCAAACCTCAGGCTCCCGAAAGGTGCGGCCATGAGCACCGGGGTCGAGGCAGCGCCAGATGTCGGCAGGGAGAAACCCACAAGAAGTCTTGGGAAATGTCAGGCGCCCRGCCTACACATCCCCACCGTATACTTACACACACTTTCGGTTGCATATCTTTCTCCGCATCTCACACAGAGAGCTTTGTTTCTTTACTTCTCCATCATTTGGTTTGCTTTGGTTCTTTTTGTGTGTGCTTGTGTGTGTGTATGTGTGCTTTTCCTTGGCCATCGGCACACGTTGTGTATCCGGGGTCGTCTTCAAGCAGGCTGGGGGAGATCCTGATAAACAGCCGTCAGAGGCCCCTTGCACACGCACACACACATTAAAGGCAGGGGACTTGAAAATGGATTTGCACGCACACAGGGAATTGCGATCAATAGCCACCAACATTTATGGCTTAGATTGTTAATGTGAAAGCTGGTCAAAAGAATGAAAATGAAAAATTAAAGGTGTCTGGTGTCAATTACATGAAAAGTTATGCAATAATTTACTTACTGGGATGTATGCCTGTGTGTTCGTGCGTCCATGTGCATGTGTGTGCAGACCCAGACGTACATGTAGCTATCTCTCAAAAGCAAAGGAGTTTCTTTGTTAATTTTGTGGACTGTGTCACCCTTGCTGGTGATCAAAGATGAACATGATTAAAGGAATGGATGTTTGTCTCACATTTCTTAAGATAAGGACGCCCAGAGATGCCCGGTTTTGCCAAATACATACACATGCAACGACAGAGAGTTGTGTGTATGGGCGCACACACACAGAGGCGATCAATCAAACGTGCTCCTTTTCACGTTGAGTAGCGTGCAATCTGCAATCTACACTCTATAGCCAGTAGTATTTCAGTCTTCAAACTGTCTGGCCAAAGGATAAACCTCATTAGAAAAGAAAGAGCAAAATAATATTCATAATACTTTGCTGTAGACCTATTCCCTTCTGTTGAAAATCAGCTACTTTTATTTTTGTAAACTTATGTTAAAATATATATGCTCACAGAGAAGTGCTTAGCCAGGTCATTCCAGAAAGAAAACGTGTGTAACATTTAAAATACTCCTTTTACATGATGTTTTGATTTATTTTCATAGCATGATTATGTTTAAATACCAGTGCAATTTAGCCTGACCTCTTCCTTCTGCAATGTAGTAATGCACACACCATTTACAGTCTTTTAAACGTTTCATTGGGAGATGCAACAGCGATGTCCACCACTGGTTGTACTAATGGGGAGAATTCTGAAAATCTTCAGGAAAACCTAAGGGTCATGTGCATTTTCACACTAGGATTGCCACATTATTAGAGTACTATTATTAATTATCATTTTTTAATGCTGGACTATGTCTTCAGGTATTCACAAGTATTAAATAAACCTTTTGCTTTCATGACGCTGGGTAGAAATACGTATTTCACATGAGAACCTGATTTCTAACACTACACCCTGCTTCTAGTTACTGCTGGGCATATTTTGCTCAAGGAAGACACAGATAGAAAGCAGCTAGAGGCTATCACAAAGAGTCCAGTAACGTAAATATAATAGGGTCAAAGAACAGTATAATAGGATCCTTCTGCTATTTTAAAGTCAGCGAAATGTGACTGTAGTAACTAAAATTTGCCATAAATTCTAGTAGACAATGTATCAGAATGTATAACTAAATCTCCTAAATGTGTGGGACAAAGAAATACCAGCCAGCACTCTGGGAAAAAAAAAATCATCATAATCTGGCTAATATTGTTACATTCTTATGCCTAGTAGTTTTTGGGGTTTTGGGGTTGGCTTTTTTCTTTTCTTTTTTTTTCTTTTTTCCTTTTTCTTCTTTTTTCT
>NW_026623246.1:2954499-2966026 GCF_030028575.1 Malurus melanocephalus
TTTTTTTTTTTGTTTTTTCCCCCCCACCATGGGGGCTGGATTGTTTCTTGCACACTAGAATTTTGTGCAGTTTATAATCACTATGGGCTAAGACTATTTCTTGAGTTTAATACTCAGGGTAGTTTTAAAATACTTTTTAGCAGGAGTTTCTGGACACATACTACATGCCATGTTGTTTACTGACCCATAATCAAAATGCAGTGACCTTCTACCCTTTTTTTGCCCCTTGACCCATGCTGAATTCAATGCAGCCTTTATAAATTTGCAAATCCTTGGACGTAAAGGGGATTTGGTGAGGCTTTGTTCTGAAAGGATCCTAAAAGTTTGCATTTTTAATTAGACAAAGGTAAAGCAACAAACATTGGGAAATAAGATCCTCTCCTGCGCATAGGTGATCACTCCTAATTTCTACGGTGGGAAACTACATCTTTAAAAACATACCCTGCAAACTGAAAAGCAGTTGAAAACGAAGGAGATCAGGAGGTTATGAATTGCACCAAATTAGCAATGTGGTACAAATCACTTTCATGACGTAAGGGATAGCCAGGCCACAATCTTCCGGCGCTCCTCATCTCCAAGGACCATGTGGATCCTGGTGACCCGGGGAGAGGGGAGAGCCAGCGATTTGATCTGGAGCTACAGGCGCATTCCCTTATCTCCTTTGCTATCAGTCAGTTTAAAGGACACCGTAATTATGATGGTGATAAAACAATGCCCGCTTATGTGTGCTGAATAAATAAAGAATGTTTACAGCCCCAGAATGTTTCAATTCCAATTAAATGCTATCAAAGAAAAGCCCCACTCGCTCCCTCCCCCCTCCCTCCCTCTCCCCCACGACTCCCTATTTACCTTGTTGGTTGTAATATGGCCCTATGAAATAAACCGGCCTTCCAGTTTGCCATTAAGGCCACATCGGGAGGAGGGGGAGGAGGAGGAGGAGGAGGAGGAGGAGGAGGAGGAGGAGGAGAAGGAGGAGAGGGGGTGTGAGACAACATGCACTCCCGGTCCCACAATTACTTTGGGTCGCCGGCATCCTCTCTCTTTCTTTTTTAAATTTATTTTGCTTTTTTTTTTTTTTTTTTCAATTGGCAAAGGCGTGAGGATGCAGGGGGAAAAGGCACTTAAAGATCTTGCTCCAACCACCGGCGGAGGGAGTTGGGCTGAATTAATCCAGCGCCTTTGGGCACTGGAGGAGGGGGCTGCTTCCTTCCACCCCCGGCTGCCACYCTGTCAAGGCCTCGGGGAGCGGGGTCTCCCCACTGCTCCTCTTCCCTCTGCAGCAGGGAGCCTTGGAAATGGGAGCCTGGAAATGCTTCCCACTCACTAAGACACAAGGATCATTTCAAATATTCATTGTATCAGCAAATCTCACAATAATCAGATTAAAGCAAGGTTTGGGGGGGAACTGCATGTGTTTCTGGGTGCGAAACACTGACTGGACTACAAAAAAGGCAGAAAATGGGTTCATCTCTCCCTGCCTTGGTTGCACAGGGAAAAATGAAAAGCAGTATTTTTTGCAAAAAAAGAACACTTAAAAAACCTGCGATTCTCCMCATTCTACCCCGGGTAGCATACTCCTCTCCAGGGTTGTTTTCCTTTTAACTTTTTACTTAGCATTTCTATATGATGCTCTTATTTACTTGTTTTAAACTCCAGAGACTATTTCCGCTGTGGAATACACTGAGGTGGATTTTCTTCACGCCAATTTRCTTTTAGCTTATCTCAGCCGAGGGAACAGCTTTTCTACATTCAAGCTTTAAAATGTATATTTCATTGAGTTGTCGGGGGTGAGATGTTTATATCCATTTTGTGGAAGTGAGCGAGGAACTGAGTGCATTTTCAAGTCTGCTCGATAGACGCAGGCCCTTTTCCTTTTGAAAGTTTAGACCTCCAATACCCTCAATTCTACTGGCAGAATTAGGATGGACTTGGAGGGTCCTAAACGTGACCATTCACGAAGGCGGGGGGCTTGCAACAACGTGCTCGGCAACTTAATCTTACGCTAAAAAGAGGAGAGTGTAAAAGAATGGAATACAAACTGTCCCGACATTTGTAGTCGCTTCCAAAGTGGACCGTGCATTTTAAAGCTGATGGGAACATATGTGTTTTGGAGCAAAAAGGAGAGAAGGTAAGTGTTTATCCTTGTATCCGCCAGTTCGGGTAGAAACAATGAAAGAACAAAGGGAACCACTTCGCCGTGTGTACATTTCACATTTTTCTCCTCCGTCTGAGCCTCACTGCGAGGGGCTGTCGAAGGGACTCGCTCCAGCTTTACCTTTGCCGGCGGGTCGGGGGTACGGGGCACAGGGAGAAAGTTGCGGGGCGGTTCAAGGAACCCCCCGTTCGTCGCCGGAGCCCGCCGCGAGCAGGACCTGCAGATTTCATGGCCCTGGACTCACCGGAGAGTCCCCGTGAGCGCGGCCAGCGGGAGCGGGGCCGGGACCTTTGTGTGCGGGCTGTACGCGGCCCCGCGCTGCCGGCGAGRACGGAGCTCCCCGGTGACGGCCGAGGCGGCGGGAGAGGAAGCCGAGGTTAGGAGCCGGGGTGGGGGTGGGGGTGAGCGGGGGAAACCCTGGAATTATTTGCAAATCCCATAAATCGCGTGGAAGAGCGGTGGGGGAGGGGCTGGGGGCGAACGAACACCACGCGCGCGGGGCGTCGCGCGGACCGCTACAAGGGGGGGGTGCGGCGGCCCGGGATATACACACGGATAGACCGACGGGCACACGAAAGAACACACTCGGGGTTTACAGCCGCGGAGGGCGGCACGACCCCGGCTCGCCGTGCGGGACGGGCCCGACCCGCCCGCCATTGGCGCGGGGGCTCTCGGCCGCTGACCTTTCACCCCCCCCATCCCCGCCCGCCGCTTCCTTTGCTGCCCCGACCACCTTCCTACCCACAATCCCCCGCGCCGGCCGCGCTCGTGCCGCGCTCGAGCCTCCTGCCGCTGCCCCCCCCCTCCCCCCCCCGCCATTCCCCCCGGCATTCCGGGAAAACCCGGGAGCGGCGGCGCCTCCCTCGGGAAGCGCCGGGGCGGGATCGGGGTGTCCCTGTGGCGGCGGCGGTAACGGCCGGGCGGGGGCGGGGCAGAGGCGGGCTCGGCCGCGTTTGAACGGGAGCGCCGGCGGAGCCCCGCGCAGGGCGGCGGGTGCCGGAGGAGGGACCGGCCGGGAATCCTATCACCTGCCGGGGGGAGGGGGCGGGATCGCTGACCACAGGATGTGGGGGCTGCCCCCTTGGCCGAGGGCTCTGTGGGGCGGCGGGGCAGAAAGGGGGTCTGAGGTCCCTGCCTGCCCGGATGTTGGGCGAGCTGGGGCACTGGGAAGAGGATTTGCCTGTTGAATTTCATCGCTGGTAGACGTTAATCTCGTGTTTTAAAGTACCTTGTCAGTGGCTTTAAGGAAATCAAACGTGACATTAATCAAATCACACAAATGTAAACATTTATAAGTTAAATCCTAATATTATGCAATTATTTAAATCGAGCCGTGGTTTTTCCTCAGTGTCATGTTGTAGCTCCCRCTCTCTTACTCTCATGCTTTGAGTTTTCTGCTGGATCGCGGTCTCTTGGTGTCTGCTCCACATGGTGTTGAGAATGTGGGGCCAGTAATGCGCTGGGCTGCAGGTGGCAAAGGACTGTAGCGTAAATATCGCCTGGACACCTAACCAGGCCCATCAAGGTTAAAAAGCAGGATGCTTTTGTGAATTTGAGGACAAAATCCTCAAATAATACCTTGCATTAGTACAGTTTTGGGGATATGCGAAACGGGTGATCCTGTATGGAAGCTCGAGAGGATGCTTGGGTGGCTAGGATGTGTGCAGAGGTTCCTTTGCAGTCTCAGTGGGATTTTTAGGCGAGGTAACACGTGAAAGACCGACTACACTGCGAGTAGGGAACGAGGGATGGAGGGCAGGCGGGCTTCGACGACAGGCACAGCACGAAGGCGAGTTTGGGGAAGGGCGAAGATGGCAGGCAGGATACGCTGGGAAGCGGCCGGCGCTGCGGGCAGTTGGCCTCTCACCGTCTTCGCCCTTCGTCCCGGCCCTTCCCGTTCGCCTCTCCCGGCGGGGAAGAGGGGATTTGGGGGTCAGGGAGGAGAACAATGCTGAGCCGCCCTTTGTGCGCAGCACCGTCCCCTGAAGGGAGGGAGCGCGCAGTGCAGCGGGGCCGCGGCGCTTCTGTAGTGCTGCCGCTCTCCTGCGGGCAGTGCTCGCGGCATGCGGGGCAGGAGCCCGGGGCAGCGGGATCACGGCTCCCATAGGCCGCCCGCCCGACCCCGGRATAGGCTCAGGAGCGGGGCTGGCGCCGCGCCAGCCGGGCAGCCCCGCTCGCCATGCGGGGGCGGGAGAGCTCGGGGGTGAGCGAGTGGCTGCGAGAGTAAACTCGTGGGTGCCCTCGGCAGCGCGGCGCGGGCACGGGGGATTCCAAGGGTGAGCGGGGGTCTCCCGTCAGCGGGGCGGGCTCCGGGCAGGCTGCCCTAGGGAGCCGAGCGGCGCGCTAGCCCGCAGGAAGCGGCGGCGGGGCCGGAGGAAGCGCGGCCGGGGCTCCCCCTGCTCCCGGCGCTCCCCATTGTTCCCCGGCCGCCTCTTTTCGCGCCGCTTTCCGCCGGCGGGGAGGAGGGAGAGCCCCGGGCCCCGCACGCTGTGTGCTCGCAGGCAGCGGCGCGGGGGGACCCGCCGGGAAATCGGGTTCATGAGTAGAGAGGAGCCTTTAGAAGTGCCATCCACTGAGGGAGCTCCGTGAGGCTGTAGCTCACGTGTTACTTGAAAGGTAAAAACCCCCCAACTACCGCAGCGGAATTGTACATAAAGTAACATCTGTTTCTGGGTGGATTTTAGAGCAGGACTTGTTAAAGAAATTGGGAAAAACTGCTCCGACTCACTGGATTTGGATTAATAAATGTAGCCAAAGAGAATTTTGGAAGGAACGATTGTTAAATCTATCTATAAAAACCAAGATTAATCTTATCCTGTTTTTCATATAAGCACCGTGATGGATTTTTTTCTTCCCAAGTGATAGTTTTATGTTGATTTGAGATTTTAAAAGATTTATTTCATAGAAAAAGTGTTTGTTGCATTTTTTTTTCCCTGGAAATAATTAGAAATTAAATATTTTTTTGAGCACACCAGTTCAAACTGAACTTTCTCATGTATTTACATAGGGGAAGAATTAAGTAACTTGATGTTCAAGAAAATTTCCATCAAGTGCCCTTCATCATCTAAGGGAAAAAATATGTATTAGCACATTGCTTCTGAAAGATTAAATTGAAACGGGTAGGGACTCGTGTATGTGATGAGGAAAGAATTTCTAGAGAACTGGTTATTTTAAATTTTTTGGTAGGAGAACTGGGATTTTTTTTTAACAAGTTATGTCCGAGAGCTTGTGAATTTATTTTAAAATACTATAAGTGATGTCTAGAATTTAAAAAAAAAATATGCCAATAAATGAACATTTTGCATAGATCGTGATCACTAAGTAAAAGAAATTAAAGATTGGTGTTTATGGATATCACCTCGCCGAAAATAATTCTGAAGTGGCTTCTCTTCCCCCATGCACGCTTGGGAAGTTGCATGCTTGCAGTCATTGTTTCAGATAATACCGTTTGGGACTTTTCTTTCACTCTTGCAAAACTTGCAGGCTTTTGTGGGGCTCTTCCACTCCTCCAAATTAAAACTCAATTCAGTTTAGATGATAAAAAGCATCCATATTATTCAAAAGCTAAAGATGCAAGTAACGTAGTAGGTAGTATCTAAAGGCATTAGCTGTAAGATCGAAGAAAGATTTTTGTTTTGTTTAATTGTCCTACTGGAGTATTACAGATGCATTTGCTCTTGATTGCTACTTGGGAATTTTCAGAAGGTTACTACAAATTTAGAAAGCGTCATTCAAAAGGACATTTAATGGTCTTGTATTTATTAAAAGAGTATATCCTTATTTGAAAACTATCTCATTGAAAGGGAAGATTAAAAAAAATAGGGAAAGATCTTTTGTTGCCRCTCTTCATTACTTTTTATTTTGTATTTGTGTGGAATGTGTTGACGTATTTTATATATTAATTTTTTTCACAGAGGAACAYTGTTGTTCCTTTTAATTGGGAAGTACCATATTATAAAAATTACCCACATTCCCGACTCTGAAGTACCATAGTAAGATTGACAAAAAATGATCCGAGGCTTGTGCGCTTAATTCACCAGGAATGTTAAGCTTCCCATATACACCCTATGTGGTCAAGTTAGACTTTCTCTCTTAGACAGCTTTAAATGGTCAAAGTTGTACCTGGAGGAAATGTATCTATGTATATCTATATGGAATTGAAATGAGATGGTAACTAGCATTGGGAATGCAGCTCACTGATCGAAAGACTTTTTTTTTTTTATTGCATTTGGCAACCTCTTTCTTTCAGAGACACAATACAATTAATTAACATATTCTGGGGCGTGTTTTTGAGATTGGGAAGTGGTGGCCCCTTGTTGAGAAGAAAACACTTTAAATAAAAAAGTAACATTGTCTTGTCCAAATGGTAGTGGGAAAAGCAGAGTAGTATTGCTTATCCAGCCCACGGATGCGGTTGATTTACTCCAATTTGCTTTAGCATATAACAAACCAGCTTTTCCTTTCCCACGCTTATATTAGATATATGTGTTTTGTTTATACAAACCCATCTAAAATAGCTCTGCATTTAAGAGATTTGATGGGAAATTCAGCATGTTGTTTCTCATATTTAATACATAGTGTAGATACCATTCCTGAATTGAAATCAAATAAATGTGACCTGTGACACAACATAGTATCACAATGCTGATCGTAACACAACAAACATGAAAAGAAGGTTATTAATTTACATGGAATGTTAATTTAGCAAATCCTACATAGAAATAGGCCTAAAGAAGTAATCTGAGGTTTGGTTTTGGAGTGATGCTATGTAAACGTATTTAGTATAAATCCAATGAATTAATACATACCTCATAAAAATCCAAACTTTGAAATGAAGCATTTTTTGAAGAAAAGTACTGCGTTACATTTAAGTTGCATATAATCTACATTCCAGAGTTTACTAACCCAGCTTTTCATGGCTTAATATGGCATTAATATTCAATACGGTTTGCTAGAAGTTTATTTCAGGTTCTTTTGTATTATACTGTAATTATTATTACTTTGACTTGACTCATATAAAAATGTGGTTAGCATTTAAATGCTTTTTTAATGTAGAGTATTATAAATTAACTGTCACATTTAACTTCTTAACTTCTTTCACTTAGGGAATGTTAAATCTTTAAAAGGAAATAATCACTGCACTTAAAAACATCCTGTGCTAGCTTTCCTTTATTTAGAATTTTGTTTTGAGATTGTTCATTCAAAGAAAATCCCTTGTTTCATGTTTACTGTAAACCTCAGTCTGAAATTAACATTTAAATGCCAACACTAGTAACAGAAGCAGTACTTGAAAACCACCAATTTTATCCATTGCTGCTAGCTAAGTGGAATTTACCAAAGTCTCCAAAGGTGATAATACAATTAAAAGCAAGAAAATGAATGTAATAGTTAGTGCAATTATTTTACTCTTTTTTTTCAGTATAAAGAACTACAAAATTTGTAACTATGTTCACATAAAAGAAAATAGCACAACTATGAAGAGGCATGGTATCCAGGAGATGCACTGACATGACCTCCAAGCTGCTACCTGTACTTGCATCACATGTAAATACACAGAGCAATGCAAATTCCTGATCACTAAGTGACTACATGTTACATGTTCAAATGTCTAAATTATTCAGTACATTGCATTTGGATAGGTTAAATACAGATTTTAGCAGTATGTTAAAGAACAAGAAGAGGATAAAGAAAACTTTACTCTTTCTCAATGTAAGAGTAAGCATGTAAAGATACATTTACTTTATTAATATGGGTTCTGCAGACATGCTATGTCCTTCATAACTAAACATGGATAGAAAGAATTTGTTGGATCTAAGGCAGACTGCCATTTAAAACGCACCGTGTGCAAGGGTTGACACATAAAAGCCGCATTTTATTTTGTGTAAAGTGACCATTTCACTGCTGCCTTCCCAGAAATGAAGCCTATACTCACGATTAGAAGGTATTTCAGTGAATGCTGCTAATGATTTAAAACCACATAAACAAAAGGCAGACAAGCATCAATGTATTTTAAATGGATAATCAAGAGATAGATTATTCTACCTATTGAATATCACTAAGCTACGGCAATTTTTCTGTTTTCAGTTGCATCTGTTTAGCTGTAGCATAAATAAATCCTTTTGCACATAGGTAAAGATCACAGCTTTCTCAACAAAGACCCCAATCTGAAAATGGAGTAAAAATTACTATGAGAATTTTGCTTTCTGGAAGGAGTGAGTTTTCCTGCTGTACAGCTCCAAGTCCCAATATCAATTTATGTTTTCTAATATAGTATGCATTTTATATCAAGTCTTTGCTTTTTCTGTTATTTCTGGAAGATTCTTCTGATGATTATATACCACTGGTAATGTAGTTTTGTATATTAAAGACTTTTTCTCATTCAATGCATTGTTTTATTCACTAAAATTACAATATGATTTTGCACGTTTTAGGGAAAAAGGTGACATTTAAACCAAGCATTCAAAAATCTTAGTTATACTGTTGGAACTATTGTTGGAATTATTTTGTAGTAAAAATTTGTGAATATGTCTTTATTTTTCTTTATGAAGCTGAAGTGCTGTTCACTCATTTATGTTAATGTCGTCTTGAGGAATGCCTTAAACTTTTAAAAACAATTTGCAGTTGGAGAGTGTACTTTTCTTTCACTTACACATTCACTTTGTGAAAGTAAGAAAAACTGAAACAGAAAATTTTTGTAAGTTTCTTATGTTCTAACTTATTTAGCTTCTAGGTTTTGTAGTTTCTTTAAATGAATTGGATTTTTTCCTTGCATTTAGATTAACAATAAAGTTATTCATTCTTACTCACCGAATTTTATTCCTCTCTAATTATTTTAATCTCTTATATATCACTATAAGAAAGACAAGCTTCTTTTTCTGAAAAAAGAAAATTGGCCTTCTGTGTCATGTCAGTGCTTATTAAATACTACAATCATAAGAACATATATGCTACAAGATTTTATGTTCTGATTCCATAGCTGTTATAGGCTTAGTGTTTGCAGTATTTATTTAGTGGTAATGCATTTCTTTTCCTATTTTGCATTTCAAAGGTCTTCTCTAAATGATTGTTTTGCAGAACTATCAAGAGGTTATCTAATTTTTTCCATCAAATATTACACAATACCACAAAATGGTAGTCATGGAGTTTCTTTCAGTCTGTGTACAGTCTTTCTATAGAAAGAATTAAACAGAAATCTATAAGGAGACAACAAATGTTTCATTAAATAATTGAAWGTATTAGGCTTGACTGAATTTTAACCAAAGCAAAATTTCAGGCTGTTCAATACTGAGCTGGTGTGTTACATGGTGTGAGATGATAATATTTTTATTTGAAAACTATATAGTAGGTTTTTCATAAATATATTCTTRTTGCTATCGTGCAGCTTTAATCAAGTTGTAAAGTAATTAGTTTTTTCTTTGGTGATGCTTCTTTATAAAACTAAAGATTGAGCTTTAAAATAACTAATGTTAAAAAAAAGAAACGCTTGGGAATTGATTGTACTAGTTGCTTTTCAAAGAAGAGATTGCAGGAAGACCTCAATGAATTAAAAAAAAAAAAGTAAGAAAAATGTACAATTGTTTGTTACAAGTTTTACAAAATGTATAAAATCATCCAACGAAATATATTTAATATATTTTCATTTTAAAAGGATATTTATTTTAATTTACCTGTCAGGGAAATAAGAGATAGATTTGCTGCTGTACCGTGACTTTTTTTTTGTTAGGGTTAGCAGAATCATTGAGAATGCTTTTTAAATTAGATGTCATTTTCTTGACAAGAATGAAGAAGAGCTGCGACATTGTATCTATCAGCTTCAAATAATTCGCGTTTTTTTTTAAACACCAGGATATATTAATTGCTTTATTTTCTTACAAAGTAATTGCTTGCACCTGCAATTTTCAGGATATTTTTATGAGCTTTTAAAGTAATAAAAATAGTGTTGTAAGTATGTTTTATAACAAATAGTTTTATGTTCAAATTTGTGTTTAGTGTTGATAGGACATTTGGTGCAGGGTAGGTTTTTTTTCAGAGCAGTCTTTGATTTTACACAACTGAAACATACTACTTTCCAGTCCCCTCCCTCGTCATTTTTTAAATGAAAAATTTCTAAACTCTTATGGCTATTTGGAGCATACATTTTCAGAG
This sequence comes from Malurus melanocephalus, assembly GCF_030028575.1. NCBI lineage: Eukaryota > Metazoa > Chordata > Aves > Passeriformes > Maluridae > Malurus > Malurus melanocephalus. The sequence goes on from NW_026623246.1 coordinate 2,964,800, forward strand.
AAATGCTTAGAATGTGCCCCAAATGGCTGCAATAATCTCATGCTTATTTGGGCCCTGCATGTAGGAAGCTACTTCCATGATTCCTTTTTGCCTGCCTGCCATTCTTCCTCTATCGAAATAATTTCACTTAAAACTTTCAAGGAGAGAAAAGAGCTTGACCTAAGATATCCTGCATACAAACTGCAGACTCGGATGTCTGCAGGGGGTAGAGTTGTGCACATCCCACCTCTCCCTTCCATGTAGCAGTTTGTTAACTAATAAAACATCTGCACTTGCATACAGGACTATGACAGTGTCTAAAATATAACCTGCATATGGGTAGGTCTAGGTAGTGATGTGTCCAGGAATGTACATAATTCAGTAGTGATTTGTACAGATACCATTTCAGCTGCTCTTGCAAAAACATCGTGAAAAATACAGCCCACACACACATTCTGCTTCTCCGCCTTTTAACATGATAATGAAGATGAATCAATATCTTCCTTGCCCAAAACAAAATAAAAATAAACAAACAAATAAATAAATAAATACGTGCTAGGCCTGGGGCAAGTGAGTGACCAGAATTTTGCAAGGCTGCATTTAATTTCTCTGCATTCCTAATGATTACTACAATTAGTTCTTTCTGCTACAGGCATACCTGCTTACAATGGAGAATTGAATAGCCTGAGATTTTCCTCTCTGCTGACCACCTCAACTCTCCTCATGTTTTTTTTTAATTTTGCCCCCACCCCTTAATTAAGAGAGACAACAGAATTACAGAATTGTTTTACTGAAAAAGAAACCCCAAACGCCTAACTTCTAGAAAGCCATGTCCACTTCTGAGTAAAAGTAGAGAGCAGCTGTATTGAAGAACATGTTTGTTTTTGTGTGTCTGCGGCCTCCCTGGTTTCTCTATTTGTCAGCTCTCCSGTTCAGCATCACTTTCGCTGCCGTGGCAGGAATAGCCAGGCAGCGCTGCATCCACGCCATGAGTTTTGAGGGAAGAGGGAAGAGTGGGATTAATAATGCATTAGCTTTGCAGTCCCATCGCAGGGAAAATAAACAAAATAGTAAAAGTTGCGGTGAGGGCAGGCAAGTGGCGTAATAGCGAGAACGCATTAGTCCTGCAGGCACACCGAGGGGATATAAACAGGATAATAAAAGTTGGGAGCGGGAATGCATTAGTCCTGCAGTCACATCAGGGGGAAAATAAACAAGATAGTAAAAATGATTTCTGGGGGGGGTGGG